>NC_068985.1:17080450-17122241 GCF_001194135.2 Octopus bimaculoides
GTGTGTGTATATATATATATATATATATATATACACATATATATATACACACACACACACACACACACACACATATATATATATATGTATATATATATATATATATATACATGTATATATCTATGTATATATACTACATATAATATTTGTAAACAAGCCCAATAGGCTTTGTAAGTTATGGAGAGAAAGCGACTATGGAAGTCTCTTAGTGCAATAATAACTATATAATAATATATCATAATAATAATAATAATAATAATATATATTCTCTGATTTAAAGTGACATATTATATAAGCAACTGACTGAAAAATGATGAGCTAGCCAGAATCAAACCCACATATCAATGCTTACACGTTTCCATGAGCATCCTATTAAACCAAAAGCTCACTCATACATTTCAGCCAAATTTTATGAAATATATACTTTGTCTAATACTACATATAATATTTGTAAACAAACCCAAAAGGCTTTGTAAATTATGGAGAGAAAGCCATGTAAGTGTTGATATGTGGGTTCAATTCTGGCTAGGGTTAGCTCTTCATTTTTCAGTCAATTGCTTATATAAAACATCGCTTTAAAACAGAGAATATATATTATTATTATGATATACTATTATATAGTTATTATTGTATCTATCTATCTATCTATCTACCTCTCTCTCTCTCTCTCTCTCTCTCTAAGTTCTCCAGTGGTCAACACAGCTGCATTCTCTGTTGAAGTACTGGCAATATCAAGAAAGTAAAGTCTTGGTCTTTGACATATTGGCAGAGAGAGGCATTACATTTTAAAAGGAAAGAGGGAAATAATGACGAAAAACAATGGATTTGCACATATTTCCTTTCTACCAAGTTCACTCACATGACACTTGTTAGGCCAGAGCTATAACAGAAGACACTTGCCCAAGGAGCTGTACAGGTGGGACTGAATTAAAAACCACATGGTTGCAAAGTGAGCTTCTTTAACCATGCTCCCACTTAACCATGACCACACAGCTGATCATTCTTTGAACTTTATTTAAGTTCTTCTTCACAGAATTCAAGCTGGTCACTAACAAACTATTCTGTCTTTTTAACTGGAATCAAGACATTTCCGGGGATTAGCAAAAATGTTTGTGTGTGTGTGTGTGTGTGTGTGTGTGTGTGTGTGTGTGTGTGTGTATGAATGTCAATAAGTTTTTGCACCTGTTTCTAGTCAGTTCGGTCCCAGACAAGTGGCAAAGTAACAAGAAACAACTCGAAAACATTTGTACATCAAAAGCTATCATCTTTGGCTGTTCTTTACATAAATTATGAGAGCCACATTCCACACAGTACCAAGGCATGAAAAAGAGAATACACGCACGCACACACACACACACACACATAGCAAACAGTAGTGGGTTTTAAATCCTACAAGGGAATTTCAATGTAGTCACGTAATCTGCTAGAAATAGAAGGCAAATTTACTTGAAAGCAAACTCTCATCCAAAAGAAAAAAGAAAGGCATATTTGGCAATGAGGTAATTGTAGATACACTGGCTTACAAAAAGAAAAGAAAAGGGATAAGATGGGGTGGTCACAACTGGAATGCTTTGATCATAAGTCTCTTGATCAGGACAGACTTGGCGCTTAATAGCATATTACTACTAATACCACAAAATGCTTAGAATATTTCATTAAAAGCAGCTGCTCTACTACTACCACTACTAATGATAATAATAATAATAATAATAATCCTTTCTACTATAGGCACAAGGCCTGAAACTTCATGGGTGAGACTAGTCGATTACATTGACCCCAGTGTTCCACTGGTACTTAATTTATCCACCCTGAAAGGCTGAAAGGCAAAGTCGACCGCAGCAGCATTTGAACTCAGAACATAGAAACGGGTGAAATACCGCTAAGCATTTTGTCCAGTGTGCTAACGTTTCTGCCAGCTCGCCGCCTTACTACTAATAATAATAATAATAGATATCAAATTTTGACACATGGCCAGCAGTTTGGGGGAGAGGTAAATTGATTACATCAACCTCAGTGCTCAACTGGTGCTTAATTTATCAACCCTGTAAGGATGAAAGGCAAAGTCAACCTTGGTGAAATTAGAAACCCAGAACGTGAAGAGACAAAATGCTGCTAAGCATTTTGCCTAACAAGCCAGTGATTCACTACTACTACTACTACTACTACTACTACTACTACTAACAATAACAAGAAATGTTTCACCTGATACAAATCCACCCCCACCACATTGTCTAACACCTGCATGGACTCACAAGGGATGTGTGAAAGATAAAATCAGAATCCACGGTAATTTTACTGCTTTATTGTAATAGAGTCTGGTTTAGAAGATACAATATAATATCAGAACAGTGTCTAGAAGTAATGCTGAAACACAGTTTAGTTAATATCTATTTACAAATATCCTAGTAAAGTGAAATGCATTTAAAGAATAGGAAAACTGAAATACAAACATATACATCTCTCTTTCTCTCTCACTCTTTTCGGAAATTTTTACTTCAAAATTGAAAAACCTCGCTATCAAGCGAAGGAAGACAACTCGCCTGGCCATAATTTTTTAAGAGGAATATTTCTTGTACTCCTTATGCAGAGGTGAACCAGCACCTGTTCCTACACCTTAGAACCATCATGACATCTGATGTGGCTTTTTAAACCAGACAATGCTTTGAAAAGACACCCACATTGATTGCATATCCAATTTGGACCACCAAGAGCTGCAGTTAAGTTCTGATCTTTGTGGATCAGAACATATGATGGTTAAGAAGTTCATTTCCTAATTGTGAAATTTCAGCTTGGGTTCAATCATACTACACCATACTTTAGATAAGTGTCTTCTACAGTAGCCTTAGGTAACCAGAAGCTTGTGAATAAAATTTACGGAAACCCATCAGGGAGACCATTTCTGATATTCAGTGGTTGGCTTAATCCATCGCTTGGGTAGACAACAACACTTTCTCCTCCTCCACCTGCTGTGTATTTAGCTGAGTCCATTCTATTGCAAGCATTTGCACTAGGTCTCCTCTATCTGAAAATATCTTCTCCCCTTATTTCCCACCAGTCTTCGGAGCCTTACAAAAGGTCATGGGTATTGCTCTCCTTCCTCTAATCAGTGATCGAAAGAATTCTTTTTAAATATTCATTTGTTTGTTAGTTTAACTCTTTAGCATTCACATTATTGTGTCAAATGTAGAGCTTATTTATTCAAATTGTTTTGAATTAATCATTCATTATCTCATAGGTTCATGATTTTGGTGATGTTATTGTTTATTTTTAGAATGACATTGTAGGGGATGTGTGATAGGCCAAAGCTACTCAGTTTCATCACAAAAAAGTGGTATATTTGGGCCAGATATGGCCAGTTTAAATGCTAAAGAATTAACCCATTTCATAATGAAAGGGTTAATGTCTGGGTTTTTTTTAATGCTAGTATGGGTTAGACAGAGAGTTATTTGAGGCAGGATTTTATGATTTGGTACTCCTCATATAGCCAATCCTTAACTGATTTTCAAGAAGAGATGTTTTTAGATCAGAGGAATTCCAAGGTACAGAGCTAACTGACAATTTAATGACAAGAAATATCAACAAACATTACTATTTGTGACCCAGCTATAAATGTTGACATTTTGTTGTTCATTACCAAATTGTAAACATTCATTCATTCTCTCTCTCTCTCTCTCTCTCTCTCTCTCTCTCTCACACACACACACACACTCACACTCACACACACACACACACACACACACACACTTTTGCTTACTTCGGTCTTTGAACAATTTCTGTTTGACAAATTCTCTTCCTACAACCCCAGTTGACCGAGGGCTATAATAAAAGACATTTGCCTAAGGTACAAAATGGGATTGAACCTTACATTATGTGGTTGAGAAGTAAAATTCTTTACTGCATCAGCATGCCTCTATCTACCTATCTATACATATACACACACACATATATTTGTAAATAGTAAGGGATTACTCCAAACATTTACTGGTTTGTTCTCAGTTAGGTATTTAAAATAGGGTGACATTATTTAGAAGAGTAAATAGTAATAAGGAACTTGGTTGCAATGAATTTGATTCTTCCATGAATGATCAAATTAAAACTAAATCTGAGAGAAATATAAAAGATTAACTTTTCAATTGTTCTAAACAGGAATAAGTGTAAGACAGAAAATATAATATCATCATCATCATCGTTCAACGTCCGCTTTCCATGCTAGCATGGGTTGGACAATTTGACTGAGGACTGGTGAACCAGATGGCTGCACCAGGCTCCAATCTGATCTGGCAGAGTTTCTACATCTGGATGCCCTTCCTAACGCCAACCACTCCGAGAGTGTAGTGGGTGCTTTTACGTGCCACCGGCACGAAGGCCAGTCAGGCGGTACTGGCAATGGCCATGCTCAAAATGGTGTATTTTACGTGCCACCTGCACAGGAGCTAGTCCAGCAGCACTGGCAACGATCTTGCTCAAATGTCGTTGCATGTGCCACCGGCACAAGTGCCAGGAAGGCGACGCTGGTAATGAGACAAATCAAAGGATATTAAAATAAAGACCCTGAAGAAACTACACCCATATTATAGTAGGGCTGCAATTGCAATGGGAACTAATCAGTGCAGTTGAAACATGTGTAGGTCTAAGTAAAGCTGTATATATATAAAAAGAATTAAAGGTAATGCTATGCCACTTCATAATAATCATTATTACTATTGCTGATATATATATATATATATGTATATATATGTATATATATATATATATATATATATATATATATATATATATATATATATATATATATATATATATATATGACAGGCTTCTTTCAGTTTCCATCTACCAAATCCATTCACAAGGCTTTGGTCAGCTAGAGGCTATAGCAGAAGACACTCAAAGTGTCATACAGTGGGACAGAACCCAGAACCATGTGGCTTGGAGGAAAACTTCTTACCACACAGCCATGATAAAATCTTTTGTATCTCTTTAAGCTTAACACCATATTTTATAGATAACTTTTCTTTTCTATTTTTTCTCTTGTCTGTAGACTTATTCAGCTTGGTATATTTCTAATAGCTAAGCTGGAACCTGGCTCTTCTCCCAGTTCTTTATACAGATGACTATTCAGTAATCTATTCTTAGTCTTGTATAAGTCTACACTTCAGTTATGAAACACAAACACACGCATACAAAAACACTACTACTACTACAATTATTACCATCACCACCACCATTTTATGTGCATTTTCTCCATGCTTGCATGGGTTGGCTGAGATTTGATGAGGTAGTATTTGGAGGTTGGATATTCTTTCTGTTACAAACCTATGCCTGTTTTTGGAGTAAAGTATTTTTATTCTAGTGATGGTCTTAACAAATCAAAACAGATAAGACAACTGAACTACACACACACACACACGCGCGCAACAGAGGCTTCTGTGCAATTTCTGTCATTGAATTTCACTCAAATATATATACAACAGGCTTCTTTCAATTTCCATCTATCAAATCCACTCACAAGGCTTTGATCAGCCCAGGGCTATAGTAGAAGACACTTTACCAAGGTGTCACACAGTGGGACTGAATCAAGACCCACATGTTCAGGAAGTAAGCTTCTTATCACACAGCCATGCCTAGTTATGCTGGGTTTTCCTAGAAACGTGTAAGATAAATTCATTTATCAACCCTTTAACCTTCAGATTACTCTGTCAAATTTAATGCTTATTTATTGCTATTGTTTGGAATTAATCATGCATTATGTCTTGGCTTTGAGAATTTGATGATATAACTGATCATTTTTAGAATGTCATTGTAGAGGTCATATGAGAGGCCAGATTTGGCTGGTTTGAACATAAAACATATTGAATATTTTTGCCAGACATAGCTGGCTTAAATGCTAAAGGGTTAAGCAAATCCAACTATATAGCTTTCATTCACACCCACTGAGAATGACTGTAACTTTTGCCAATCCATGAAACAACCAGAAACAAATAATTGCAAAATATATAAGTCCGCATTATAACTATATATCGAACCAAATTTGACGACTGGCACCCATGCTAAACTTTCCTTCATTGGACACTAAACTCTGCTTGCAAAGACCTGTTGGGGCAAGTGAAATTGAAATCGTAATTGGACCAAATTCGATGACTGGCACCCGTGCCAGCGGAGTGCTAATAGCACCGTCCGAGCGTGATCATTGCCAGAGCAGCTGTCTGGCTTCTGGCCAGTGGCACGTAAACAGCACCATTTGAGCATGATAGTTACCAGCGTTGCCTTACTGGCACTTGTGCCGGTGGCACGTGAAAAAACATTCAAGCGAGGTCATTGCCAGTGCTGCTGGACTGGCTCCTGTGCAGGTGGCATGTAAAAAAACACCATTTGAGCATGGCCACTGCCAGTACTGCCTGACTGGCCCTCGTGCCGGTGGCATGTAAAAGCACCTACTACACTCTCGGAGTGGTTGGTGTTAGGAAGGGCATCCAGCTGTAGAAACTCTGCCAGATCAGATTGGAGCCTGGTGCAGCCATCTGGTTCGCCAGTCCTCAGTCAAATTGTCCAACCCATGCTAGCATGGAAAGCGGATGTTAAACGATGATGATGATGATGATGATGATGATGATGATTGAAGTTTTAATATCAACTTGTCTGAAACTGACTGTATAAAGATTTCACATTTAAATTAAAATCTCATTATTACAAAAAATAATAATGCACGATATTATGAAAGGTCAATTTCCTATATTTCAAGACCCAATTAAACCCTTTCTAGATTACATTTCTAATGAGTAAACCATATATTTTTCAATCTTTCTCTGTAATTATGATTAGTGATGGGGGTAATAAAGTATCATATAACATTATACATTGATTTCAAATTTTGGCACAAGACAGAAATTTTGGAGGAAAGGGGTAAATCAATTATGCTGACCCCAGGGCTCAGCTGGTACTTATTTTATCAGCTCCAAAAGGATGACAGCCAAAATTGGCCTCGGTGAAATTTGAACTCAGAAGTTAAGACAAACAAAATGCCACTTAGCATTTTGCCCAGTGTACTAACAATTCTGCCAGCTCATTACTTTTATAACTATATATATTGGCTGCTACTGTTGTTGTTGTTGTTAATCCCTTATGCCTTGATCAAACACATCTATGATCAAAAGCATTCAAGCACAATCAGCCTGTCTTTTCCTATGAGCAGGGAATCCAATGCCTTCTAAGATGTACTTTTTTTAAAAAAAAGTAGGGTGCGATTTGATGGAGGTTTGACTGCTACGTTGTTGAGTGACCATGCAGTTGCTCCAAATACTGACTAAAATCTTATGTTATAAGAGATTTCAATTCAGATTTTAACATTTGGAGTACAGGTGCTCTAAAGACAGGTGACATAAAAAGGATCAAATACTAATATATAAAATAAAATTGGTTATTGTATTATAGACACAAGCATGATTAAATGGTTAGGAAGTTCACTTTGCAACCACATGGTTTCCAGTCCTACTGTGTTGCACTTTGGTCATATTTTTTTCTACCATAGACCCCAGGTTGGCAAATGCCTTGTGAGTGAATTTGGTAGATGGAAACTGTGTTGAAGTTCATCATGTGTGTGTTTGTGCATGTGTGTGCTTGGGCATGTGTGTGCTTGGGCATGTGTGTGCTTGGGCATGTGTGTGTGTACATGTGTGTTCTTCTTTGTGTTTGTCCTTCACCACTGCCTGACAACTAGTTTGTTTATATTCCCATAACTTAGCAGTCCAGCCAAAGAATCAACAGAAAAAGTGTCAGGCTTAAAAAAAAAATAAGTAATGGGATCAATTTGTTTGACCAAACTCCTCAAGATGGTGCCCCAGGATGGCCACAGTCTACTGACTGAGACTAATAAAAGATAGAAACTAAATACAAATTCTAGATTGTTCTAAAAAATTATTAAAATGTAGAGAATATATTTTTGTAATATACACTCCGAGTTTCTATTACCTAGGGACTAGATGTGACTCACAAAGTCACAAAACAGCTACAGAAAATGTACATATACAAGCATACTTTTACTTAAACATCAAACTATGTTCTGTGTGTGTGTGTGTGAGACCACTCTGTACTCTGTTCTTCTACAGCTCTTGACTGGTTCTCAAAAATCACAAGGTCTTGAGAGTTCTACTCAAGGTTGTGGACTTTCATGTGAGTGACATACAGTGATTATAAAAGTGGTTATTTTTGGCGCCTCATGAGTCATGATTTCCTCCCTCCCTCTCTCCCTCTCTCTCTGTCTGTCTGTCTCTCTCTCTCTCTCTCTCTCTCTGAGAAATGAAAACCTAAACCAATGAAACACACACACAAATAAAATCACATTAAATCATCCACTTGAAAGTAGTCACTCCTTTTTACAAATATTTGTGGATTTTAGACGAAACTAAACACTGTCTCTCATTCATCATTAACACAAAAGACCATCTACCCTATTCTTGAATGGGGCACAAATCTCTCATCCACATTCTCTAACTTATTTGTGGGTCAAGGATACATTCTGTATTCTAACTTTGCTCCTAAAAGTGGTCCCTCTACATATTTAGGGAGAATCTTCTCTCACTACTTACATTGTCACCTGGATCTTATTGACAATCACTTGATCATCATTTTAACATTCATGTTTCCGCCTTGCATGGAACAGATGGAATTCATTGAGGTAGGCTTCCTTCCTGATGCCAGCCCTCACTCGTTTCTAAGTAAGTTAATATTTTCCCATGGCTAGACATGTTTTCATGGAAGGTAAGAAACAAAGACAATATTGCTTTTATGATGAAAAAACTCATTTTTAGTTATCCCAAGATGTCAAGACAAGAAAACACAAAAGTACACACACATACATAAATACCTACACATATCTATCTATCTATCTATTTGTGTTTATCTCTAATTGTGGAGGGAACCTGTGATAGAGGTAGACCCAGGAAGATATGGGATGAGGTGGTGAAGCATGATCTTCAAATGTTGGGCCTCACAAAGGCAATGACAAGTGACCAAGACCTTTGGCGGTATGCTGTGCTTGAGAAGGCTTGTCAAGCCAAGTGAAACTGTTGTCATGGCTGATGACAGTTCCATGTGACTGACACCCATGCTGGTGGCACATAAAAGCACCCATGCTGGTGGCACATTAAAAGCATCCATTATATTCTCAAAGTGGTTGGCATTAGGAAGGGCATCCAGCTGTAGAAACCATGCCAAATCAGACTGGAATTTGGTGCAGCTCTCGAGCTGGCCAGTTCTAGTCTAACCATCTAACCCATGCCAGCCTGGAAAGCAGATGCTAAATAATGATGATGATATATACATATATATATATGACGTGCTTCCTTCAGTTTCCATTACCTAATCCACACACAAGGCTTTAATTGGCAAAGGGCAATTATAAAAGACAGTTGCCCAAGGTGTCCCACAATAAGACTGAACCTGGAACTACATGGTCCACTCCTTCATGTTGGCATGAGTTAGATGGGCTTTTTGGTGGAAACGTTTTATAGCTGGATGCCCTTCTTTATGCTAACCCTTTTAGTCACTCCTTACTACAATATGTTGGGATACGGTGTTCCTCTGAATAAATTAAGCACAAGACATAATCTACAGAATTCCCACCCAGTATTATAGCACAACCCACCCAGCATATATCCCGCATAATCACCACTTAATAAAATGATACACATAATCAACATCTGAAACCACAGCACAATCCACACACAAGCCATATAGCATATAATGCGGAGAGCTGGCAGAAACGTTAGCATGCTGGACGAAATGGTTAACAATATTTCGTCTCTCTTTACATTCTGAGTTTAAATTCTTCCGAGGTCAACCTTGCTTTTCATCTTTCAGGGTCGATAAATTAAGTACCAGTTGTGTACTGGGGTTGGTCTAATTGACTGCCCCTCCCATCCCCAAAAATTTCGGGCATTGTGCCTAGAGTAGAAAAGAATTAATTGTGTGCTTACAATTCTACCATCTTACTACAACAACAATAATAATAATATTAATAACAATAATAATAATAAAAATAACAACAATAATAATAATAATAATAATAATAATCATAATAATAATAATAATAATAATCTTTTCTACTATAAGCACAAGGCCTAAAATTTTGTGGGAGGGACCAATCGATTACATTGATCCAGTACATAAATGGTACTTATTTCATTGACCCCTGAAAGAATACCTCAGTGGAATTTGAACTCAGAATATAAAAAATGAAATGCTACTAACCATTTTGTTTGACATGCTAACAATTCTGCCTGCTCACCACCTTAATAATAATCGAAACAAATAGGGGCTGCAATAAGGGTGGAACACTTGCAGAAAACAGCACTGCTTGGAACTGCTCGAATACTCCGGAAGGTGCTTGAAA
Organism: Octopus bimaculoides; assembly: GCF_001194135.2. NCBI lineage: Eukaryota > Metazoa > Mollusca > Cephalopoda > Octopoda > Octopodidae > Octopus > Octopus bimaculoides. The sequence goes on from NC_068985.1 coordinate 17,090,838, forward strand.
AATAAGAGGTGTTACCTTAGTTCACTGGTAGTGAACAGCTGACACTGTAGTACATCTCCAGCGTTAGAAGCTGTGCAAAGGCAATAATAATGTACATTGTTTCATCTTGGTATAAAAGATGGGCTACAGCAAATATTCTGCTTAATACCACAGATTTGCTTGTCAATTGTTGTAACCTTAATCAGTTGAGCATGTCCCTTAGTTGCTGATGATATGTGCATCTCTGATCATGAGCAGAAGTAGTGGGGGAGCATCATAGCCATGTGTTGAGAGGAATTCTTTGGGGCTTGAATAATTCACCTCTTGAAACATGGGTGTTTTGTTCATCATTCTTAAGCAACCCTTATTCAGGGACCTGAAGAAAATTCTAACTGGGCCCCACCTACAAGGTCATGCACTGTTTATTTTGATATGAGATCACTACGTCAAGCACATATCGTTGTGATGCATGTACCTGGTATACCCTTACCAGACAGGTAGTCATGATGGGTATACTGGGCTTGGTATATTTTACCCCCGTGTCACTTTGATGGCACGCACTGCTCTCTCACTCAATAAAGATAATAATAATAATAATAACAATAATAATTATAATAATAATAATAATAATAATAATAATAATAATAATGGTTTCAAATTTTGGCACAAAGCCCAAAGAGGCGAAAGGCAAAGTGGACTTTGGCGGAATCTGAACACAGAACATAAAGATGGATAAAATAACGCTAAGCATTTTGCCCAGCATGCAATAATAACCCTTTCTACTATAGGCACAAGGCCTGGAATTTGCGGGGACGGGGGATAGTCAATCACATCTTCCCCCGTATCTGATTAGCACTTAATTTATCGACCCCCAAAAGGATAAATGGAAAAGTCAACCTCAGTGGAATCTGAACCCAGAACGTAAAGATGGATGGAATGCCACTAAGCATTTTGCTCAGCGTTTAATAATGATGATGATGATAATAATAATAATAATAATAATAATAATAATAAACAGTGACAGCAGTAATGATGATGATGATGATGATGATGTTGATCAGAACAATTATAATTAAGCTATCAAATTTTCCTCTACAGATATTTCACAAGCAAAAAAAATTAACACAAATATTTAATGTACTCATTAAATCCAAATTTAACTTCTACTTGTTAAAGAAAAACTACTAGAAATATCAAGTGAATGATTACTTACCAGTTTTAATTAGAACAGCAATCAGGGTATCTAGAAGATTGATAAGAGAAGAAGCCTTCAGAAACAATCTTAAGTAATCAAAAGTCAGAATTTTTTTTTTCTTTTTGCTATTTCTTTATTTTTTTTAATATGAAGTAATTAATTGATGTAATTATAAGCCAAAAATCTCAAGTTACTAATTTGGTTTGGTCATTTTCCACCAGTTCAACTTCATCTAGACTTCTGCAAGATTTAATTACTAGTGACTAGTATAAATATATACACAATGACAGATTCTAAAATTACGACTGGTTTTCTTCAGTTCCATCAGCTCAAAGTGTTTAACAAGTGTCTAAATATGTCTATTTAAAATAGTCCATGCTATTATGAAGAAAACACATCAAATAAATGGCTGAAGAGAATAATCTATTCACACTCAGAAAAATCACAAGAATTATCTTTTAAATGGATGTGTACAAAAATCTAATAAAGAGAGGTTTTTGTGACATTGTGTACATCTTTTTATTTATTTATTTATTTTTTATTAATCAGACAATATTAATTTCCGGTGTCCTCTATATCACACTATATGTCATGTGTGTGTATGTGTGTGTGACAGAGAGAGTCAGAGAGAGAGAAAGTACACATGTGCACACACTGATTAGTGTGTGTACAAAGCCACATTCCAAGTATGAAAAAGAAACAATGATGCTCTTTCATTCATATTTTATGTCAATTTTTCCATGCTAGCATGGGTTAGATGGAAATATTATTGAGGCATTGTGTTACAGCCAGAGGTCTTTTTTAGCCTCCTCCTCATCATCATCACCATTTAACATCTGTTTTCCATGCTTGCATGGGTTGAACGGTCTGACAAGAGCTGACCAGCTGGAGAACTGAGGCAGACTCCATTTGTCTGTTTTGGTACGGTTTCTACAGCTGGATGCTCTTTCTAATGTCACCACTTTATAGAGTGTACTAGGTGCTTTTTAAGTGGTACCAACATAGGTGCTTTTTACGTGGTACCAGCACAGGTGTTCTTTACATGGCACCAGCAATGGTACTTTTTATAGTGCTTTTTATATAGCACCAGCATGGGTGTGTATTTCATGTGGCACCAGCACCCATGAAAAAATAAAAGATCTTTTATTCCACATGTTTATTCCACAGTGGATGATTTATTGACAGGGGAAATGACAAAATTTTCAGGGCAGCACATTTATTAACACAAATACACACATATTCATACGTGTGTGTGTGTGTGTGTGTGTGTGTGTGTGTGTGTGTGTGTGCATGTGCGCATGCATACGTGTGTGTGCAACTGGCTTCTTTCAGTTTTTGTCAAACAAATCCACTCGCACAACTTTGGTTAATCTGGGGCTGTGGTAGAAAATAGTTACCCAAGGTGTTATGCAGTGGGATTGATCTTGAAACTACATGGTTACAAAACAAACTTCTCAGCCACACAGCCATGTCAACCCATATAAAGAAAACGTTTTTCCACTTATGGAAAAATGCTTACACAATAATAATCTGCTTCCTTCTCAATATCTAACTAAACCCTCAAATTGCAAATTGTGCTTCATTTTTACGATTATGGTATAGCTCCTGCAAGACAGGTTGTGGGAAAGAGGAAACAAAACAACAGGTCATGGGTTATGGTCAGAAGAAATGTTTGCAACAGGTGGACCCCACTAAAGATATCCAAGGTCCAGATGGTTGTATCAAGCCATAATTAAGCCTACCCCCTTATCAACAGATACAGTCCACGTCCCAGCTTCTACATACTTTCAATCTACCCAATTATACTGACAAGGCTTGAACTGACCCAAAGCTATGACAGACAACACTCTGAAATTGCTGTGCAATAAGATTGAGCTGAAATCACATGATTGTGTGACAGAGTTCTTAATCCCATGGCCATGACTGCGCCTATTCTCTGAGAGCATAAAGGAGAAATTAAGAAAATGACATAGACAATAAGTCTGCAGAAGTTGATCTTTTGATCTACAACCACAGACAGCATGGACTTAGTTGATAGTTTCATTTGTCTGGAGTGAGATCACATAGACAAATAAAAAATGTGATAGTAAAAGTGGTATCTAAACATTTATATGCAATGGACTAACCTGAGTATTTCTCTCTTTGTGTGCCATACCTACATGCATTGGTAGTCATAAAGAGACTGAGCTAAGTTGTGTTGGATGGCAGGGACTTCTAGTCTATTCTGTCCCACACACAACTGAGCATAGTATTTCTGAAACCAACAAACTTGTGTATTCGAGAAGGAAAAGAAAGATAGAAAAAGACATAAAAGACAACAGCAATAAACAGAAACAAACCATCTGAGCTGTTCATCCCTTGCACAACTACTTGCTACAAATCATCTCTTAACTGTCATTAATTTCCACAACTCTCCTCCTGCTGAGAGCTTCAGCAGGCCATCAAGTTAGACACCAAAGTCCACTATTCACAAGTCCACTATTCACCAGTCCACCACTACACTTCAACAGCTAAATAATGGGCGAGAAAATCACAGACGTCTACTTAGAATCAAATACCATACACATATGGTCAATCGAAAATCTAATTGAAGCTTAAACAGTTCTGACAATTCCAACCTTTGTATTTTGCATCAAAGAGATAGCTGGCAGTTATTTTTATTTCTGGCATGCCACAGTGATTTTCTAATTACTTTTTCTAATCTATTAATTAGCTCTCTCTCTTTCTCTCTTCCTCTCTCATTTTTTTGCTTTCTATTGCTACATCTTTGACATACTTCTTTTATATTCTACTCAGATGGCTTTCTTCAAAGACACCCACCACTTATTGTTAGTGATTGTCCATATTAATTTTTACTTAACTAGTTAACTAACTTGGTAACTGAGAGCTTTCCAAGCTGGAAATGATACTCCTACACAATTCCAGCATTTATCCAAGACACCATTACAGTCATCCACTAGCACAAACAAGATGGATGATCCCAAAAATGAATCTGGACACCTGGTTAAATTTAGCTGCTCTACACTAATCAACACATAAACCGCCATGAGTATGAAGGCAAGAGGCATTACATTAATTCCATATCCAATTGGAGGTAAGCTCCTTTGCAAACATTGTTTACTGACAATATCAATCTAACAGGAAACAGTAAAGCAGACTCTAGAACTCACCGCCAAACTACAAAGAGAGTTAAGGGTACACAAAATGGAGCTTAATTCAGTAAAAGTAACAACCAAGTCACAACACAGTACTAGTATCATTTTGAACAGACTACAACTTTAAAAAGTGGACAATTTTAAAAATCTTAGAGCAACGATAGCAGCTCAATGAAGCAATATTCAACTTGGTTTCATCTGCCATGACAAAGCCAGATGTGATATGGAAAATCAGTTCTATCAGTTTTCCCATGAAATTTGAACAGTATCAGCCCCTAATGACATCTATACTTCAGTATTCAAGTGAAATTTGGACACAGCAGACGCAGAATGAAGAATCCAGGCAGTCAAGCATAAGAGATTCAGATGGCTGCTATATATCTTGTCAACAGAGTATAAGACAACCAGCTTTGTCAAGTAGTAAGTCTCCAAATATGCTGGCAGGCAGGAACCAATTCTTGCTACAATGAAGTGCCAAAAGCTTGCCAGATACAAACTTGTATCAGCCATGATTTCTTGTATAAAATAACTTTCTAGGGCACAACTGAAAGAGAGAAAAGAAGAGGCAGACAAAGAAAATCATGGTGTGACGACATCAAGGACTTCATTTTGTCTTTGATGTTATCACAGTCCATCTGTATGTGACGGATGACAATGCTAAGCAAAGCAAATGGTAGGAATTTGCAGGAGAAAGCTGAGGAAAACATGGGAAGAAGTGGTGAAAGCTGATCTTAAGAGACTAAACTTCACAAAAGAGATGACAAAGGACCAGTACAAGTAGTGAGACAGTGTGCTGGACAAGAACCACCTAACCCATACAAATGGAAAAATGGACAAAAATATTTTTGGTGTAAAAGGCAAAAGTAACTACAGCAGAAATTGAACTCAATAAAAAAAGGTTACTAAATACTACAAGACATCTTTTCTGACAATTGACTGTTCATAACGAGAATGATAACAAAAAAAAAAATGATGATGATGATGATATGTCCATGTTTGCATCTGTTCACATATATGAGAGAGAGAAAGACAAAAAAGAGAGAAAGACAAAAAAGAGAGAAAGAAAAGAGATAGAAACAAGAGATAGAAATAAGAAGAGGGAGGAAGAGATGATAAACAATTCCTTACATGAAATTATAATTACGTAACATCTTAAATAAATTTTAATTTATCAAGTCATCGAAATACAATTCTTCAATACACACTTTTAAGTAATTTAATACTCAGTATTTTTACATAATTTTCAACCAAGTGTATCATATACCATCAGAGCATCAAGTAAACTTCCTTATCAAGTTTAGATTTTCTACTTTCTCATGCACTAGGCCATGGTAAAAGAGTGCAGCTGACCTCCATATATCTTGATTTTAAAGCATGCTGAGATAAGTGAAAATATAAAATGTATCAAATGATATACTCTACTTCAACTGCATGTAAGGATTAATTCCAATAAACACAGGAATGTTTGTATGATTAAGAATCTTTTTCTGTAACTAAGCTGTCTCGAGTTCAATCCCATTGTCCAACAGAATGGTTCTCAACTGGGGTCCATATAAGATTTTGTTGTTAAAATTTATGCTTATACTGTTACAATACACATTGCTTAAACTGTTACAATACACAACATATTTTAATAAATTTTTATACAATTCGTAATAACATTTAATTATAAAAATACTAAAGGATTTTCTAAAACATGAAATGGTTATGAGGATGGTTATCTGAGCAAAATAGGTTTCAAAGAAGTCAATAGGCAAAAAACGGTTGAGAACCACTGGCCTAGCACTTTAGGCAAGTGTTTTCTACCATGGCTTCAAGCTAACCAATGCTTAATAAAAGGAATTTGATACACAGAAACTTTACAGAAACCCACTGCATGCGTAGCTAACTCTTACTGTTCCTTCATGATTCAATGCTAAAAAAAGAAATGGTATCACAAAGACAGAGTACAGAAAAATCTTTAACTCTTTCATAACAGTAGCTATGAACACCCATGACCTGTTTGAATGGACTCTAAGATTGTTGAGGTGGAGTGGGGAGAAAAGAAAAAGCTAAAACTCATATGTTGATGTAGTTGGAAACAGCAGCATCATCATCACTTAACATCACTTTCCATACTGGCATAGACTGGATGGTTTGATAGGGAACTGGTGAGCTGCAGGGCTGCATCAGTTTCCTATGTCATCTTTGGCTGGATGCCCTTCCTAATGCCAACCACTTTACAAAGTAAATTGGGTTATCCTTAAACCAAAGATCTGGTCTAAATGCTTGCAACAGAGTGTGCTCTACTAATAACATCCAGGTTGGCAGCAGCAGTGGCGTCATCATTTTAATGTCCACTTTCCCATGCTTGCATGGGTTGGATAGAATTTGTTGAGGCAGATTTTCTACAGCTGGATGCCCTTCCTATTGCTAGCTCCTACTTGTTTCCAGGCTGCCAAATCCATTCACAAGGTTTTAGTTGACCCGGGGCTAGAGTAGAAGACACTTGCTCAAGATGCCCAGCAATGGAAGTGAACCCACAAAACAATGTGGATGGGAAGCAAACTTCTGCTCTTTGTGTGTGTGTGTGTGTGTGTGTGTGTGTGTGTGTGTGTGTGTGTGTGCATGTGCATGTGTGCGTGCGTGCGTGCGTGTGCGAGTATATGAGTGTGGACTTGTGAGCATGTGTGTGTATGTGTGTCTGTGAAAGAGAGAGGGTTTGTGAGCATGGGTATGCATGCACACTTGTGCACACATCTTCTGTTCAAACATGGGTAAATGTTTATGTTCCATGCTTGTTACCACTTCAGTAAACCAATACTGGTGTTGACATTATGACCTGTTGCTCTGCACTTCTGAAGATCTCTGGATCAAAATAATCCCTTACTTGAAAAACTTCTAAAGGCCGGCTACAGGAAGATCATCCAGCCATAAAAATCTTACTTTGAATAACTCAAGTAAGTCTTCATCAAACTCATGCTAGCTTGGAAAAACAGATGCTAATAAATGAATGAATGAATCATACAACTAGCTATTAATTTCATTAGAGAGGATATAAGTTCAGTTGTGGTTGTGTAGTTGAGATGTTGTAAGTGAAGGTGTGTGGTCGACAAGTTTGCTTCCCAACCACATGATCTAAGATACTGACCCCAGGACTTTACTGGTACATTAGTCACCAACACTGTCTTTCCCCACTTTTCTAATCACCATATTTGATGGTATATGACACTTTTTTTTCAACAAAATACTTTTTAAAAAATCACACTAGATCCTATAAGTAAAAGTTGTGCCACCCATAAGCTAATTTTGTCTCTGGGACACTTTCTCCTGAAGATGTGCTGCTAAAATTGGGGACATCTAATATGCCTGTGTGTCTTTTATACCATCAAAATACAGTAGTTTTTAAATGCTAACTGCATTAAACATTTAACACTAACTTTACTGAAAAAAAAAGCTGAACACAAGACCAAATGCCTTTCTAGGTTTGAGTTCAATTCTCATCTCAATTGATTCATTTCTTTATTTTGAATTTCATTTCTCTAAAGTGAATGAAATCTTACTAATCATATTATGTTTCTTTATTAATACATTTTTTTTTTTTCGACCTTAAAGCTCATAAGCTAAGTTACCTGATTTCTATGACATATAACTGTCCAAGAATTCTGCTGAATGGGATACTGGTCCATTGCAGGGTTGAAGGCTAGCAACTGTTGAGGGGGCAGACAAGTTGATTACGTTGATCCTAGTACTTGATCGGTACTTTATTTTATCAACCACAAAGGGATCAAAGACAAAGTTGATCTTGGCAGAATTTGAACTTAGAAAGTAAAAAAGCCGGAAGAAACACTGCTAAGCATTTCATCTGATATGCTAACAATTCTGCCAGCCTGCCACCATTGTGGTATAGCTTGTATAAATGTTATAGATAATTATTAATTATAAACAAAGGAATTAAGGAAGTGGAGCATGTGGTAAACCGAAGTAAATATATATCTAGATTTACACAACAGATTGTTTCTTTCTAATTAATATATGAACTAGTATTTAAATATCTGTCATCCCAATCTGTTACTTTAAAATATATCATATGTTATAATTTACCATTTCTGTTGGTGCATGTGATCTTTCACTGATAATTGTTGCAGATATAGTTTCATTAATTTTATATTGTAAAAGCTTTCTGGGCTTTTCCCACTTTTTTTTCTCGGTATTGTGCAAACTGTATTTCTATAATTAAGGAATAGTTTTAATTCATTGTAGTGTCCTAAATTAAATGACCTTATCTACTACATTGACAACTCTTTTTACTCTATTTCTGGTGTTGGACTTTGAGCTGTGTCCATGCTGGGGGCTCTATCAAAAATTGTTTTTAGCAAATCATATTGTTCACAACCACTCAATAATAATTCAGCTTGGTACTTATTTTATTAATTTCTGTTTATTAAATGGTCGATCTTCTCTTTTGGGGCTTATAAGGACATAACTGAACATCCTGATATAAGCCAGTATACACACACACAAACAAACATCTATATATAGAGAGTATATATATATATATATATATATATATATATATATATATATACAGGGGTTGGACAAAAAATAATGCTTGTTTATTTTTATGTTTTTTTATTTTTTATTAATGCTGCTTAATATGTTTTACTAAAATTGTTGTTTCTTTTCAAATATCATCAGAAAAAGGTAATTAAAATTCATTAAAATGACAGACCTATCTGATTTTCAAAGAGGTCAAATTGTTGGTGCTCATAGGGCAAGTGCTAGTGTAATGAAAACAGCTGAAATGTTTGGTGTATCAAGAAGTACTGTCTCGAAAGTAATGATAGCTTTTGAGAAAGAGGGAAAAACCTCCTCGTTGAAACAAAATTCCAGAATAAAACCAAAACTTTCAGATAGGGACTGTTGGACTCTTACGTGAATTGTTAGAAAGGATCACAAAAGTACAGCTCCCAAAATTACTGCAGAGCTTAATGACCACCTCGAGAACCCAGTTTCCACAAAAACTGTTAGCCAGGAGCTGTACAAAGCCAGATTTCACCGGAGGGCTGCAATCAGAAAACCACTATTTTCAAAAACAAATGTTACAAAGCATTTAGAGTTGAGTAAAAACCTACAGAATTGTTCCCTAGAGCAATGGAAGAATGTTTTCTTGGACGAGTCATCCTTTACCTTATTTCTGACCACCAGCCAAGTATACGTGTGGAGACAGCCAAAAGAAGCATTTGACCCAGACTGCCCTCTTCCAACTGTTAAACATGGAGGAGGATCTGTGATGATCTGGGGGCTATATCTTGGAAATCTGCCAGCCCAATGGTTTCCCTTCAAAGCAGAATTAATAGTCAAGACTATTTAAGCATTTTATCTGATCAAATTCATCCTATGGTTGCTGAACTGTTTCCGGAGGGAAACGCAATCTTTCAGGATGATAATGCACCAATTCAAACAGCTAAAGTTGTTACTGAATGGCATGAGGAACATTCTAGTGAAGTTGAACATCTTATCTGGCCACCACAGTCCCCAGATCTCAATATTATTGTACATTTATGGTGCATTTTAGAAAAACAAGTGAGGAGTCGATATGCTTCACCATCATCACTAAAGAATTGGAGACTGTTTTAGCTGAAGAATGGACAAAAATTCCTTTGGAAACAAATCAAACTCTGTACGAGTCCATATCTCGTAGAATTCAAGCTGTAATTACTGCCAAAGGTGGTCCTACCCCATATTAAAATAAATTTACATTATTTACATTTGACGGATATTTGTCCTCATCTTGTTTGTTGTTAACACAATGTTTCGGCTTATATATTCTCCAGCCTTCATCGGGTTTGAAATTTCCCCAAGATACCTGATGACGGCTGGAGGGTGTATCAACCAAACCATTGTGTTAACAACAAACAAAATGAGGACAAATATCCGTCAAATGTAAATAATGTACATAATTCCTCAGAACTGTAAAATAAATTTGTTTGAAATTTTAAGGTGTTTCCATTATTTTGTCCAACCTCTATATATATAAACACACACATACAAATTTATTCAAAGCTGAGTCTTGTCTTTGAATAAATGCTATTCCAATCTTATTAACAGTACTGAGTTCTTTTTCACATCATTGCAATTACACCAGTTATGAATCCATAACCTCTTTTTCTTTGTTTCTCTTCACTTATTTCAAGTTACCTTTTCAATGGCCCATATATTAACTATGTTAGCATAAACTTACCTGTTGTTTTTCATATGGATTTTGTCTCTGAAATACATTAAACCTGCCAAGCATCATTGAAACTGTCATAAGGTGAAGCTTGAGAGCTGGTGCTACTGAAAAAAAAAACAGAAAAAGAATTCTACTTAATATTTCTGATTGAACAGAATATTAACTTTGTTAGTTTATATTCAATGGTTTAAAGAAACAAAAGGTGTGACTAAAACTTTGGATATCTGTGCATTGATTTTCAGTACATTTATTTCAAATATTTGAATAAAATTTTTGGTGAGTAGAGATTAATATTAAGTTTTTGTATATTTTATCTTTTCCTTGTTTCCATCATTGAACTGTAATGCTAACCACAACATCCACTTCACCTCATTGTGGCTGCCCTTAACACTTCTCCAGATCCACATTAAGAAACTTCATTAGGCCACATTCACCATACTATCCAATGCACTCTGCCTTTGCCCTGCTCTATTACCAGCCTGCACTCTCACTCTTCTGGGCCACTTCTACTGCCACCTAACACCTACTTAGGCCTTTATTTCACAACCTACCCTTACCTCTGTTCAACTTGGCTATTGACTATTGCTCCTCTACCGATTACACCCCCAAATATTCTTTGTCATACTCTACCCCAATTCCACTCTTACACATTCTGGTCCTTCTAATCTCTCTCTCTCTCTCTCTCACACACACACACACACACACACATTCTTTCTCTCTTATCCCTTCCTAAGTCATCTGAGCAAATGTACACATCTAAGATTATTGTGTACACTCCTATCCAACCCCTTTCAACTGCCCATTTCTACCTTTCCTGCTGTCATTGCTCTATCTCCTATCCCCCCCCCCACACACACACACACTTCCTCCATTGACACATTTTAGCTTACTGAGCTGGGTTGTGGAGTTGAAACAAAAAAACTCTGACTCCTGTACTATTGGCACCTCTGACTCCGATTCCGACTCCTCTTTGTGTAATTAAGTGATTGTGGTCTACATATCTCATAAAGCATATGGATATGCTTGTACTTTGAGTAGGCCTATATGTTAGAACTGGTTTATATTAAAGAATAAAAACATTGTGAGTTGGAATTAGAGTCAGTATAGTTTTACAGACTCCGACTCCTGCTACCCCTTAATTGTTTCTGACTTTAACTCCGACTCCATTACTCCAACTCCACAGCCCTGTTACTGAGTCCTTTAGCATTGGTGCCATGAGAAAATGTACCCAGTATATTAAGTGATTGGCAACAGGAAGGGCAGTTGATCATAGAACCCAAATCATCTAACATGCATGAATCTCAGGCTTTAGGAGGAGTTGCTCCTAATAAGAAATGACTCAGGCTGAGACAACCTGTGTAACCCCTGCCAACTTGAAAATCAGGCATGGAATGATAATGGACAAATGAAAGTATGAATTAATGAACGAACGAAATGTGGTGCAACAGATGTAGGAAATCTATGATGATGGGGTTATAAAGCCGCAGATCGAACCCATGATCAACAACATTTTAGCTATGACCTTCCAATCACTTTCCAAATTTTCCAGTGTATCATTTCTAGGATGATAGTGTCATTGAAGGATATTTGGCTGCCATTTCTAGGAATGTAAACAACCATGTAGGGGCTCCCTCAATTGGTTTGAATGGATACTATGACCATACATCTGGTATAGAGATACGGTAATGAGGAATCAGTTGTATTATACTAATAGATGGAAGAATCATTAATTCACTGGACAAATTCTTAGCAGCGTTTCTTCTAGCTTTATGTTCTGAGTTAAAATTCCACCAAGGTTGACTTTACTGGTATCAATGTAATCAACTAACCCCTATCCCTCCAAATTTGGGGCTTTGGGTCTATAGTAGAAAGAATTATTCAAACCTTGAAAGCTCTACGGCAGAATGATACAGATATGCAGTAGTACCTTAGCTTTCGAACACCTCTGATTATGAATAAATCGTGCTTTATCTCCCGTCTTTCTCATATTCATCTGATACAGTAGTATAAAGCATGATTTATTTGTAATTAGAGGGGTTCGAAAACCAAGGTATACTGTAAAAAGAAAATAATAAATGAGCCCTTTTAAAGCCAAGCCAGGCTCATGGGTCCGGTTTCAGTGGTGTGTGTGTTTCCCAGCTGGACGGGATACCAGTCCATCGCAGTGTTACTCATTTTTGCCAGCTGAGTGGACTGGAGCAACGTGAAACGAACTGTTTTGCTCAAGAACACAACGCGTCGCCCGGTCCAGGAATCGAAACCACAATCTTATGATCATGATGCTGACACCCTAACCACTAAGCCACGCGCCTCCACAAGGTACTACTGTACTACAAAAGAAATAATAATAAAAACAATTATGGTAATTTTATTTATGAGTTATTACTCTAACATAATCTCAAATATTTATCTCCTTTTCTATTTTGCCCCTTAACCTCCTCTTCATATGCTTCCCTCTTTTTTTTTTTTTAATATAATGTTCCAACAAATATGTGAAAATGTCATGTTTACCCTACCATAGTAATAAATCATGGATTTTTTTTTTCCACTTTTTCTTAGTATTTCAGTAGACATGAGATGTTACAGTGTACCATAGGTTAAAGAGACAAACATAACATTTTCCTGTTCCAGTTGTAAGACAAGAAAAGAAACTTTAGCAAAATGTGCAAAAGAATGTGTTTTTTATCTTACCAGACTTTATTATCACAACTGAAGAACTATAGTTTATATATATATAAACATCATCATCCTTGGTGTGTGTGTGTGAGAGGGGGGAAGATAGAGAATACCTGGAAATGTTTACAACAATTTGTACAAGAAAATTGTCCAAGCAAAAGTTATATTTTTAGAGGTATTTTTAAAACCATATGCAAAATTAGCAGAGCATAAAAATGTTGTAAAATTGTGAACATGATTGTAAAATTTGTGTAAAAATAAACTTCCTCTAAAGATATTTCAGATTATAACTAAAGCAAACATGTTTAAATATAAATTTGAAACAAAGAACTAAAATAGCAGAAGAGAATTCTCTCAAACCATATCATAATCACACTGGCTGTCAACCCATTGAAGGGAGAAGATTTCATATTTGATAAACAAATTAAACCACTCCAGAGAGCATTAGGAGAAAAAATACAGCTGTTACTTGAACATCTGTCATGATTTATTTAGGTGTTTCATTCAATAATTAACTTTGCATTAATTAATTCTTAGTGCACTACAAGTTTTATCTCTTGATACGCTAAAGAAACAGGACTGAAATGGCTAGTTTCTTACTGATTTTAGAGGTTCGTCAGTTAATGAATACTCACTTCTGGTGAGATTACTAATTAATGATAATTTTTATGTAGGGGTTTCCTGAGATATAAAAATACATTTCAAGAGTTCCCAAAGAGTAAAACAGTTGGGAAACGTAAATACTATAGATGATGGTTTTGTTAAGCCCCAGATCAGGTTGATTCCAGAAGACCTATGATCACAAGTTTTCCAGCCATGACCAAATCATCTATCTTTTAGGATAACATTATTAAATACATCCCTCTTTATTCAAGACAACAGGGTATTATCTGAGAGAAATTTGGCAGCAAAACGTATCCCTCTTAGTTTAAAACAACAGTGTGTAATTTGAGAAATTTGGCAGTTATTTCTAGCTTGTCAAGCAACCATGAAGTAGCTTCATCATCATCATCATCAACATCATTTAACGTCCGTTGTCCATGCTGGCATGGGTTGGACGGTTTCACGGGGATGGTATGCTGGAAGGCTGCACTAGATTCCAATATGATTTGGCATGGTTTTCTATGGCTGGATGCCCTTCCTAATGCCAACCACTCTGATAGTGTAATGGGTACTATTATGTGCCACTAGCACGGGTGCCATTTGTTTGACACTGGGGTGTGTTTACATGCCACCTGCATGGGTGTCAATTTGCATAACACCGGTATCTGCCATAACTGCAATTTCGCTTGGCTTGATAGGTCTTCTTCTCAAACACAACATAATGCCAAAGGTCTTGGTCATTGCCTCTGTGAGAGGCCCAACACTCGAAAGGAACTCAGCCACTTTGCCTCCGTGAGGCCCATCCAAATGTTGAAGTAAAACACATTTACATCATTAAAAGCTTGCTTTGCTGGCTTCAAAATAATTAGATAATATGGCAGTGTTTAAAATAACACCAGATACTCAGTAATTTAAAGTATTTATTGCTAGCTTTTAAGAAAATGTCTTTTTGTTTTCCATTAAGCAGATGGAGAGCTATCTAAATATATTTACATCCACAAAATATTCAGAACCTTGTCTTAAAATAGTAGCAGAGGTAGCAAATATGTACAAAGTTTTGTTTATTTTTATTATGCATGATATGTTTGTAGTTTTAATAAACAGAGAGGAAGACAGAACCAGTGAAGAACGTTGAGCAAGAGCTGCCACCCAAAGTGCAAATAAATATGCATAGAATGGACTGAATGATGTATGAGAGGAAGAGGAGAGATGGGAGTGAGAAAGTAATACAAGGGACAGAGAAGAAGAGAGAGAGAGAGAGAGAGAAATAGAGTATGAGAAGATGGGATGAGTGAGGAGTGTGTGTAAGAGGGGAGGGAGAATGGCAAAAGTTAAAGAGAGAGAGAAAGAGAGAACATAAACTAAGAATGAGTGGCAAATAGAAATAATAGGAAGAGATGATTGAGAAAGATTGTGTGAGTATGTGTGTGTAAGAGAAACAGAGAGAGAGAGAGAAAGAGAAACAGAGACAGACAGAACAAAAAAAAAAGTGAAAGAGACAATGAATTGCAAACAGGAAGCTGGGAGAGACGTGTGTGAGTGAGAGAGAGAGAAATAGTCTGAAACAGAAAGGGGAAGTTGAAGCGAAAGAGAGAGAAAGATACTTTAATAGAGAATGAATTGTAACCAAGGGGGATGGGAATGGATGAAATATAAGAATAAAAGGAAATTTGATAAAATATCATCAGTTTTCTGTTGGTATTTTCTAATGGCACAAATATATCAGAAAAGGTCTCAGAAAAGGTCTCAGAAAATAACAGAGCAACCATACTCTGTGATATGTCAACTACCACAGATTAAGAGATTAAGGCTAATAAGCCAGATATGATTGTTGAGGACCAGAAAGAATGAAAAACTCCTTATGTAAAATCACTTGTGCTGGTGCTATGCAAAATGTACCTAGTATGCTCTGTAAAGTGGTTGGTGTTAGAAAGAGCATCCAGCTGCAGAAATCATGCCAAAACAGACTGGAGCCTGGTGCAGCCTTCTGGTTTGCTGACTCCTGTTGAACTGTCCCACCCATACTAGCATGGAAAACAGACGTTAAATGATGAAGATGATGATGATGAATAGTAATAAAAATAACCACAAATGATTTCAAATTTTTGCAGCAGTTTTTGAGAGAAGTGGGGAAATTGATTTCACTGACTCTGGTACTTGACTAGTACTTGTTTTATTGACCCCAAAAGGATGAAAGTCAATCTTGGTGGAATTTGAACTCAGAGCATGCTAACAGTTCTGCCAGCACATCACCTTCAGAAAATCACAGACAATACAAAGAGGTTTTTAACCCAATATTTTACACACTTATTATTTCTAATGTTATCCACTTTGAGTTCAACCATTAAAAATAAATTATTTCACATTCTCTCAAAGTGTTTACATTTCTTATAATATAAACAACCTACAACTGTTACAGGTAAGAACAAAGTTTCTAAAATGGATAGAGAAATTCAAAAGAATGCTTTAGTCCAATGGTGGAATCTGTCATATTTACTGAATGTGTGGGTTCGTAACTCACAGGCAGCCTTTGACTTTTTCTATCCAAAGGGATTTTCAACCAAGTATTTATACATTATTATTTATAGTTTCATCTACTTTGAGTTCAACCATGAAAAAGAAATTATTTCATGCTCTCTCAAAGTTTCTAAATTCTTATGAAGCAAACAAAAAGATAATCTAGTGAGAAAAATTTAAGGTTAACTGAGCAGGAAGATAAATTTCAACCTCGAATTCACTGAAACTAAATTGCCAACAATGAAATATCAAAGATAAAAAGGCAAAAAGTAAAAGCAAGTCTCTATCTGAAATCTCAGTGTCAACAGAACGAAAGGAAATCTGATTATAAAATTAACAACAGAAAAGAGGTGGTGCAAGAAATATACACTAGAAAAGCTTTCAGAAAATGACAAATGACCTTACTTTGGGAAATACCAATTCACACAACAAGGGAGATCAAGTTATTTTCCAATAAATGTGAGGTGAAAACAAAGGTTATGAAGTGTGCAATGAAATATTACTATCTAACAGTCAGTAGTCGCCTTGTTAAATTTGTAAATTAGAGGAAGCTTCTAAATGGTTGCTTGACTTGCTAGAAATAGCAACCATATCTTCTTCAAATTTACCCTTTCGTCTTGGAAAAGGAAGGATACACTGAATAAATATTGTTTTAGTTAACTCACCATCATCATCATCATTTAACATCTGTTTTCCATGCTGGTATGGGTTGGATGGTTTGACTTGAGCTGGTAAGCCAGAAGACTGCACCAGATTTCACTGTCTATCTTGGCATGGTTTTTACAGCTGGATACCCTTCCCAATAACAACCTTACCAAGTGGATTGAGTGTTTTTTTACATGGCACTAGCGTTGGCAAGATCTATTTTGGCATGGTTTATTAATGCTTGAAAACAAAGGATATGAAAGTCAAGGCTGGTACAGCTTTGAGCATAAGTCTCCTGGATCAGGGCTAAACTACAATAAAAATGAAACTATTATTATCTTATTTTACTACTGTGCCAGACAAAATGCTTAATGGCATTTCTTTCAGCTCTTTACATTCCAAGTTCAAATTCCACAGAAGTTGACTTTGCTTTTCATCCATTTGGAATTGATAGAATAAGTACACTGGGGTCGATGTAATAGATTTCACCCCTCTTGCCAAAACAGCTGGCCCAGTGCCAAAATTAGAAAGGCACCTAATCTGAATGTTAAAGGATTTAACTGGCCAAACTTAGCCAGAATATTTTGGCTAAGAAACCAGATCAAACCAGTCAGATCTGGTTTCTCACACTTAAGCTAGAAGGTCATTCTAAAAATAAACAATCACATCATCAAAATCTCAAAACGAGATAATGTCTCATTAATTCAAAACAGTGTAAAAAAAAAAATTAAATTTGACAAAGTAATATGAATGCTAAGAGGTTAATCCTTTACAAATGGTGGTTTTATAAGTAGTATGTCTGAAGAGAGTTAAAGAAAGAAACACATTTCAAGGTTTCAAGGATTGAAACCAGTTTGGTTTGCTTTTCTGTCCATGTAAATATTGTATGCACAGTCATCTACATACGAAGTGCTGCCTACAAAACTATAGATCTATTTTCGCCTGACTGGGCTTCGTGCCGGTGGCACGTAAAAGCACCCGCTACACACTCGGAGTGGTTGGCGTTAGGAAGGGCATCCAGCAGTAGAAACTCTGCCAAATCAGATTGGAGCCTGGTGTAGCCATCTGGTTTCACCAGTCCTCAGTCAAATTGTCCAACCCATGCTAGCATGGAAAGCAGACATTAAACAACGATGATGATGATGATGATGATGAGTATAACAACAGAACTGCACCAGGTTCTAGTCACCTGTTTTGACATGGTTTCCGCAACTCTGTGTGTGTGTGTGTGTGTGTGTATAGATATGTGTGTGTGTGTGTGTGTGTGTGTGTGTGTGTGTGTGTGTGTGTGTGTGTGTGTGTGTGTGTGTTTGTGTGTGTGTGTGTGTGTGTGTATATATATGAAGGGCTTCTTTCAGTTTCTGTTAACCAAATCCACTAACAAGGCTTTGGTCAGCCTCATGCTATAATAAAAGGTGCTGTGAGACTGAACCCAATCCCACTTGGTTGGGAAGCAGGATTCTTAACCACACAGCCACAAACATACATATAATAGTTTAAGGAGGAAAGGGAAATGCTTCTGATCTTTACAGGATCTCCAAAACTGGTGAAACTGATGTCCAGTTTGAACATCTACAGGTTGATGTCTGCAGCATGAATTAAACAAGGGATGGAATGTGAAAAGATTTATATTCTATGAGGGCAATATTGGGAAAAGTAATTAGCACAGCAACTGGGTTTAGGGGACATAGCATGGATGATGTGATGAAGAAAGATAAGTGTGGTGTAGACTGCATGTTAGTTGCCTAGTTCAGGGAAGCAGAGACTATTATAGTAGGCTCAGGTCTTGTCAACTCATGCCAGTATGGAACATGAATATTAAATGGTGACAATAATACACCCCTACACACACATATAATCAGTGTACCAAATTCCATTCTGAAGGTAACCTAGGCTGTCGTTGAAAACACTTGTCCAAGATGCCATGAAGTTGAATCGACCTCAGAACTATGTTGCTATGAAGCAAAGTACTTAACTATACAACCCTACCTGCTGAGTCTATTCAATGTACAAGCTTGTTAACAAAAAAACTGTGATAAGTTCAAGGAGCCCACCAGATTTGCATTTTTCAGAGTCATAACTGAGATGCTTTATCAGAAGAATAACATATGGCTAAAAGCGTTGAGAGAATTTTGTAACGCAGCAATTTGTGAAAAAAAAGTAACTAATCTGCATCAAGTTGAGAGTTCAAACCTATTTGATTCACTCACACACACACTTTATCTCCCTTTCCTTCTTTCTTTCTTTCTCTTGCCCTTTCACACACATATACTCTCTCTCTCTCTCACACATACACATATGTCTGATAAATATGTTTAAATGATGAAAACAGCTGCCTTTCAACTCAAATTATTCTTAAAGTAGGTCTGGAATATTTAACATATAATAAAATTGACTCGCTAGTCTGTGTAATGCATTTACTTAAACGTACTGTATTAATTTATTTTAATTTTTCTTAATAGCAAAATGATCCAACTGAAAGCCAAGTTTCAGTTGCCAAAGAAGTTATACATTCCTTGCTGACAGAATTTTTGTTATAATCGAAGTTAACAAAAACACTGAGGAGAAAAACAAACTTAATTTCAAAGCATAGGAATTAGTTCAGCTTGAAAATTTATATAATTTCAAGAAGGATCTGTCTAAGTGTATTACTTTTGGATTAAAATTATGAGGCATTTAAATTACGATGACTACAAAAATTGCTGAATTTATTTTCTTTTGTCTGAGTGTTTCTTTATTTAGTTAGTTTGATTTATTCATGAGGGCCAGGAGGTTGCAGCTTACTGCTGTAAAAAACAAAATGTAAAACAAACAATGTGTAATGAGTTTAAATAAATCTTTCCATCAGGCCTACAATAGACTGGTATTTCTGCCCATGAAAAGAAATATCTTTCAACAGTCTCAATGCTGTGAAAGTTTGGCTTAAACTTCAGCCTAGTAGTTAGGGTGTTGCACTCATGCTCATAAGACCATGGTTTCAATTCCCAGACCAGGCAGAACATTGTATTCATCATCATCATCATCGTCATTTAACGTCCGCTTTCCATGCTAGCATGGGTTGGACGATTTGACTGAGGACTGGTGAACCGGATGGCTGCACCAGGCTCCAATCTGATTTGGTAGAGTTTCTACAGCTGGATGCCCTTCCTAACATCAACCACTCCGAGAGTGTAGTGGGTGCTTTTACGAAAAATACTTCAGTTCACATGGTTCCAGTCCACTTGACTGTAAATGACTTCCAGCTGTATAATATAACTAAATGTGACAATAACAAGACTCATATTTATAAAGTGAACAGTAAGATTTGAGGAAACCAGTTTTGGTTTGCATCAGTAATTAGGAAGTATAAACAGTTTCAAAGTGGAAAGGTTCAGCCCGAGACATTAGAAGTTTTCTTTTACTTCATCACAAACCAAGTTATTCAACTATCAATTCCTTATATCTTTTATCTTTTTGTTGTATCTTTTATTTGTTCCAATCATTAGACTGTGGCCATGCTGGGGCACTGCCTTAAAGAATTTTTAGACAAATGAATGGACCCCAGTATTTATTCTATTGATCTATTTTGCTGAACTACCAAGTTACGGGGACATAAACACACTAACACCAGTTGTCACACTGATAGGAGACAAACACAGACACACACACACATATATATATGGGCTTCTTTCAGTTTCCATCTACCAAATCTATTCACAAGGCTTTGGTCAGCCCAAGACTATAGTAGAAGACACTTACCCAAGATGCCATGCAGTGGGATTGAATCCAGAACCACATAGTTGGGAAGCAAATTTCTTACCACACAAACTCAACAGCATCTTTTAATATTTGAAACACAAGTCTTTAAGTCTGTCCTTTTTCTTTACATTTTTTTTTTTTGGATTGTTTAATAATTCTATATCATTTCTTTATTGCCCACAAGGGGCTAAACATAGAGGGGACAAACAAGGACAGACAAAGGGATTAAGTTGATTACATCAACTCCAGTGCGTAACTGGTACTTAATTTATCGACCCTGAAAGGATGAAAGGCAAAGTCGACCTCGGTGGAATTTGAACTCAGAACGTAATGGCAGACGAATTACCACTAAGCATTTCGCCCGACATGCTAACATTTCTGCCAGCTCACCCTCCAGCTTATCAGTTCTAATATCAAAACATCTAACCCATGCCAGCATGGAAAACAGATGCTAAATGATGATGATGGTATATATGACGGGCTTCTCTCAGATCCCATCTACCAAATCCACTCACAAAGCTTTAGTCGGCCCAAACTATAGTAGAAGACACTTGTCCAAGGTGTTGTGCAGTGGTACTGAACCCAGAACCACGTGGTTGGGAAGCAAGCTTCTTACCACACAGCCATGCCTGCCTATATCAAATTGTTATAAAGATAATTTTTATATATCTTTTTAACAAGTATTATTTTTTAAATAAACGGACACTGGGGTATTTTTTGTAAAAAAAAAAAATCTCACCTTTTTCAAGGAAAAAAAATTAAGATAAGATAAACAATTCCCTAATCAAAAATAATAATAGAAGTATTAAGCATTTTATAGCTTTTAGTATGTTCATCGTTTTACATGTATAGCAAGCATAATTATAGGTTATCTAATCTCACAACAGAGCTATTATTAAACAGAAATCTGAGATCTTCCAATATTCTAATTGTTTATATTTACCACTATAAAGAAACATAAAAACCAAACAAGTAAGACATTAAAACTAAATGATACTCTCATTTAACACTAAACTTTACTTCTATAACTCTTGATGGTGAATGCTAATAGTTAAAGACCAATCAGGAAAATAGACAATTCCTACAGCAAATACCTGTGTAAGGTTCTAAGTTTAACTTTGAATACAAATTAAGAAGTAAATTACCTAATTATCTTTAGGACAGTTGGAAGAATGGAACACACAGCAAGGACATGTCTCATAAGTAAACTATGTAGCAATTTCTTCCTCTCTCTCTCTCTCTCTCTCTCTCTCTCTCCCCTTCTCTTCCTCTCTCTCTCTCTCCCCTTCTCTTTCTGTCTCCCACTCTCCCTCACTAATGTAGCAATCTGCCTCAGAGTGGCAATCTCTCTCCTACAAGTCTAAACACTTTTCTGTAAATTGTGAACTAGCAAATACATAAATTGAAATAAAACAAACACTGTTGTCATGGTTCCTATAAAAGTCGTAACAGGTTGGTGCAGCACTGCACCTTACCTTTTGACTGGCAATAAGACGGTTCCCAAGACGAGAAGAACAAGCATTAAGTCTCACAAAATATCATGAGAAAAAAGTCAAGATAGTGACCAGGTCATAGCTTTAGCTCTGGGTGGTAGGCCTAGCATGTTGTTCAGGAGATTCTATGTGAATGTTCCAGCAGCTAGAAATAGCAGCTAAATCTCTCTCAAATTACATACAACTATTTTGAAAAGGAACAAGAATACATAGTTCTAGGTACACAGTACCTGACAAAAGGAGAACAGGATGGTCATAGATGAAAAGCCAATGATTGTAAGTCTGTAAATGTTCAGACTGATCTCAGTCACATAACAATTTGGATATTTACCTTTTCATTAATATACAAATGAGAATATGATATGCAATGTTTCTTAGCTCAAAAAACTTAAGTGCACCTCTTAAGGGTATAGGGATTGTAAAAATAAAAAAGTCATGGGCTAAGCTTCCTTTTTTTCCTTCCCGCTGACTCCTTCAATACAATATATCGAGTTCTGCCAATAACTGGCAAGTAAAAAATGTAATACTGCTGAGACCCCCTTCGGTCATGACTGACCATGGGATTGCACCTAGAAAGTTACTCTCCGAGGCACGAGTCCGGGCAAGGTTGTTTATGGAAGACCAGCAGTTGCCCATGCATACTGGCCTCCCCTTTCCATGCCAGTGGTGTTATCCAAGGGAAAGGCAAAGGTCAATACAGCTTGGCACCTGTGACATCGCAACTCATTTCTACAGCTGAATGAACTGGAGCAATGTGAAATAAAGTGTCTTGCTCAAGAACACAACACGCAGCCCGGTCTGGGATTTGAGCTCACAACCTCACGATTGTAAGCTCGATGCTCTAACCACTGAGCCATGTGCCTTCACTAAAAAAGTAATAACAAGGTTAATTAATGAGAGATTTGCTGAGTAGGTAACATGTAAAGTAATCAGTAATAGTTTGATATAAAGAGCCATTAGCAATAGTTAATATATAAAACATTAGCAATAAGTTCAACTGTGGCAAGTTAGAAAAAAAATATGTGAAGAGATTATTGCAATCAGGAATAAAAGTTTCAATAGATATCAAAGCATATCAACACTGGACAAAGAGAGAAAATAAATTTTATCAGATATTAGAAATGGAAGTAATAATTATCAAAATGAGCAAGACTATTTTAGTAACAATGCCCTTGGTTCAAGGCTAATGAAAAACAAAAACAAACACTTAAATAGCCTAAACATGATTTACAAGGTACTGGATTAGAACAACTAAGGAAAGATAGTTGCTTTAAAGTAAAATCGTCAAATTTGTGATAACAGAATGTATTAATGATTGAAGAAAACAAGCTTTAGGTTGTCAAATTCAGAGAATTTATATCACTGATATAAAGCTTGATAAGAACAAGAATTTCTTTTTTAATGGCTTAGTCAGAGGGCAGAGTTCATGAGCTTCTTCACAGGGTTTGTGACCAATTGATGAAAATAGAACTTATCCTCAGATCAATCTTGGTTAGATGCTTGCAACAGAGTGGACTCCTATAAAGGAACCCCAAGACCAAAGGAACACCCAAGAACAAGAATGGCTCATCTGATAGACTTCCACAGATTTTACTAACAATATGCAATAGGCGCAGGTGAGGCTGTGTGGTAAGAAGCCTGCTTCCCAATCACATGGTTCTGGGTTCAGTCCCACTGTGTGGCACCTTGGGAAAGTGTTTTCTATACCCTCAGGCCAACCAAAGCCTTGTGAGTGGATTTGGTAGATGGAAACTGAAAGAAGCTCATCGTGTGTGTGTGTACTTGTATGTCTGTGTTTGTCCCCCTACTGTCACTCGACAACCGATGTTGGTGTGTTTATGTCTCCCGTAACATAGCAGTTCGGCAAAAGAGACCGATAGAATAAGTACTAGGCCTACAAAGATAAGTCCTGGGGTCAAATTGTTTGACTAAAGCCAGTGCTCCAGCATGGCCACAGTCAAATGATTGAAACGAATAAGAAAAAAAAAAGAATACTTTCATTAAGCCAAGGCCATCAGAGACCACACGTGTCCACTCTGGGGGACTGAACCTGAAAACACACAGTTTGACAGTGAACTTTTAACCATACAGCTATGTCATGGTTGACAAAAGGTCTTGCATAGTTAGACATAACACATAGATGCAGACACAGTTGTGTGCTTAAGAAGCTCACTTTGCAACAGAGTGATCAGGGGTTCAATCTCACCATGTGGCACCTTGGGCAAGTGTCTTTTAGTACAGCCCTTGGTCAACCAATGCCATGTGAGTGAATTTGATAAGTGGAAACTGTGTGAAAGCCCTTCACATATGTGTGTGTGTGTGTGTGTGCGAGTGTGTGAGTGTGCATGTGTGTGTGTGTGTGTGTGTGTGTGTGCTTGTCACCCAACCTCACTGCCCACCACATGACAACTGGTGTTGGTTTGTTTCCATCCTCCAAAACTTATTGGTTTGGTAAAAAGAGACTAATAGAATAAGTATTGGACTTTAAAAAAAAAATCCACAAGTAATGAAAATAATTTATTCAACTAAAACCCTTCAATGCACTGCCCCAGCATGGCCACAGTCAAATGACTCAAACAAATAAAAGATAGATGATGAGCAAAGACATGTGAGAAAGATTAAGGGGGTTCTTTTGTGAGTAAAGTAAAGCAAAGTGCTTTGTAGTTGGACTATAAATTGTTTGTGTTACGAAGACATTTGTAGAACAATGACACAAACAATGTAATGCTGTTTCCTGTGGAGTAGAGGAGCGGGGATACCGGTGGATAAGGTCACCAAGTAAACAAACTGTTCTTCCATGAATGAGTTCAATTAGCCAACAGGACAATCATTTTTGAACCCTGATCAGTTTCTGAGCAAGAATTGGATTTAAATGTTCATAGCAGTTCAAAGTTTTGTAGTTGTTGTTGCAGTCAGCTGTGACTGTGCAGACTTGTGGTCAAAGACATTCCAAGATATAATCATCTTGATAAGATTAGGAAATTATTCATAGGTGCAGGAGTGGCTGTGTGGTAAGTAGCTTGCTTACCAACCACATGGTTCCGGGTTCAGTCCCACTGCGTGGCACCTTGGGCAAGTGTCTTCTACTATAGCCTCGGGCCGACCAAAGCCTTGTGAGTGGATTTGGTAGACGGAAACTGACAGAAGCCCGTCGTATATATATACATATATATATATATATATATACTACACTCTCTGAGTGGTTGGCGTTAGGAAGGGCATCCAGCTGTAGAAACTCTGCCAAATCAGACTGGAGCCTGGTGTTGCCATCCGGTTTCACCAGTCCTCAGTCAAATCGTCCAACCCATGCTAGCATGGAAAGCGGATGTTAAACAATGATGATGATGATGATGATATATATATGTATGTATGTGTGTTTGTATGTCTGTGTTTGTACCCCCACCATCGCTTGACAACCGATGCTGGTGTGTTTACGTCCCCGTAACTTCGCGGTTCGGCAAAAAGAGTATTTTAGAATAAGTACTAGGCTTACAAAGAATAAGTCCTGGAGTCGATTTGCTCAACTAAAGGCGGAGCTCCAGCATGGCTGCAGTCAAATGACTGAAACAAGTAAAAGAGTAATCCCTTTAGTGTTTTAAACTGGCAATATTTGGCCTGAATATTTTACGTGTTTTATGTTCAAATTGGCCAGATCCAGCCTCTCACTTCTATCCTACAATGTCATTGTAAAAAAGTAAACAATCACACCGTCAAAATTTCAAAACTCACATGATAACTGCATGACGAATACAAAACAATGTGAATAAGTAAGAATTACATTTGACAGTTAAAGGGTTAAATACACATATTTCTCTTGTTTGATCATCTTGTCCTTCACTGGAACATAACAATTATCCAATCTGTCTCTCCAATTTCAAGATAAAAAGTTCATGGCTTTTCTTAACAGGTCAGCCAACTACACAGATTCTTGCATTGGTGCTTGACTATACTGTTGGCTTAAGTTGCTCATGTGAAAGATACCTGAATCAACTCCAAACAGTGAATTATTATAGTTCTTTGATCTTAAATAATAGATAAAACTGAAAGAATGATCATTTTTAATTTCTACTTTATTTATACCTTTGCTGTTAATTATCTACAGGTATGATTATTATATCTATATAAACTTGTTAATACACACAGATATAAATGTTTTAAAAAATACACACATACATGATTCAAATACAATAACATTAACAGTTATTTGTCCCACAATTTAAAGAAATTAAATTGCACAACCTGCCAGTCTCCCTTGGGCAGTACTACTTAAAAACCTACTTTTCTCATTTTTGTTTGAAGAACTCTGAGAATGAAAGCTGATTGCTATGTAATGTAAGACAATTTAATATATCTAGGCACAGCGTGGTATAGGCAGAGTGTGGCTGTGTGGTAAGAAGCTTGCTTCCCAGCCACATGGTTCTGGGTTCAGTCCCACTGTGTGGCACTTTGGGTAAGTGTTTTCTACTATAGCCTCAGGCTGACCAAAACCTTGCAAGTGGATTTGGTAGACGGAAACTGAAAGAAGCCCATCGTGTGTGTGTGTGTGTATTTATGTGTGTCTGTGTTTGCCTCCCCCATCATAACTTCACAACTGATGTTGGTGTGTTTACGTACCCGTAACTTAGCGGTTCAGCAAAACAGACTTTCTTGAACATTTTGATAATTTCAACATAAAATAAACTTCTCAACATCTTAACCCTTTCATAATGATATTTATGAAATTGTGTTTCAATTCATTTAGAAAATAATCAAAAATTTTAATAATACCAGGCATGAGAATGGAGTCTTCTTGATGATATGAATGACTGGAAGTACTCAACAGACCCCCCAGGATCAACAAAACAACCAGAAATCATCAGGAAGAGTGGCTTGAGGCCAGATATTGTACTCCATTCCAATCCATCAAAGCAACTAATTTGGATTGAACTTATCGTGCCATTTGAATGTAGAATAGAAGCACGTGCATTCAAGACCAAAGAATATGCCAGTCTGGCCAACAACCTGAGGGAAGCCAACTTCTGGGTCAAGGTTCTTATCATAGAGGTTGGAACTAGAGGTTTAGTGAACAAATCTATGGTTTGTTTCCCTTCCTAATGCCAACTGCTTTACAGAATGAACTGGGTGCTTTTTACATAGCACCAGTAGCAGTGACATCACCAAGTGGTTTGCAGAACAAGATCCCTCGACTGAGGGAAGTAGCTTTGAGGAACAGAAGGGTGTCTTGCATTAGAAGAGAGACATGCCTTCCTCAGATGAAGGAGAGAGAAGAGAAAGATGGTGAAGATGTGACAGAGAGAGTGGGGGGCATACTTTTCTCCTGTTTGTTTCCTCATATACACACGTGCACACACCATACCATTTGAAGGCAATATTTTTGTATTTTAATGCTAAAGAAAGTAACTCTGAGTGAGTCACCTTAGTAGCATTGATGTTTCACCACTACCATGACAACCAACGTTGTTATTTAAGTATGAATATGAAAGCTGAGTCAATAGAGAGGTGTTCCAACTGGATGAAATCCCGAAGTGGTTTAAATGCACAAGTCTCCAATATCCAAGTGGCTAAAAAGTGTCAGCAGAATGGTACTCAGAAGTCATGACCTGGACGTGGCCTGCTCCCTGAAAGTGTAAGAAGATAAGGGCTGAAATACTTGCCTAGTGGAGTGCAGTCTTCATTGAAGACCTTTTGCTGATCAGCTCTCTTAAGTGTTTCTTATCACTAATATAAAATCACTAATTTGTTAATTGTGATATTAGGAACACAACATAACAAAAGACTCTTAAATAAAATCCTGGTGGAAGGTTTTCATTTAAATATGAAAGCTTTAAAATGAAAGGTTTCTTATCACAGAATCAGAGGCACTTTTAGGCAAGTTGATACTGACACTTATTCTAAATTTCTTATTTCCTTCCAAGATTATAATCTTAAAACCTACAAATGTGTGTGTGTGTGCATGCGCACACGTGCACGTGCATGTGTGCATACATGCACGATGGGCTTCTACAGTTTTTGTCTATCAAATTCCTCTCCCAAGGTATTGGTCGATAGTAGAAAACAGGACTATAGATAAAAGGTACTTGCCAAAAGTACCACACGATTGGGTCAAACAAAGAATCGGTCACAAAGTGAACTTTATTAACCACACTGCCATGACTGGAACTAAATATTTAGTTGTATTATACATTTCCTTTCCATCCCCAACTCCCCAACTCCTCACTGTCACTAAGTACCATTATTTTAGTATACACTTCTTTTTTTTTTTTCGAGTATCTCCAACTAATTTCCGTCACTTATCTCACATTTATAAACTCTTCCGTTGTTCAAGACATTTCCGTTCTCTCATTGCTTGTGAATTATCTAATCAACATCAACAAAGTAACTTATCTGTGTTGTACAACTAATCTTTGGTGATTTATTAAAATATCTATAGAATATGAAGATTTTGCAGTAGTTGTTTAATCCAAGGTGAGCCCTGATCAAGCAGGACTATGATCAAAGGAGTTCTTGTCTTGAATATTCCTTTTTGTTGAAGCATTTTATGTAACCTTGATTTTTTTGTCAGTCAGTGAAGGTGAGATATGAGAGAGATAAGGTTCTTATTTACAGTAAACCAAGCAACAGCGTCAAAGCTGCCTTATTGCTTGAAGATTCTACAGCATTCTACAGGGTGTCCACAAAGTCTGGGTACATGGAGAAAATAATAATTTCTTAAAGTATATGTTAATCCCCATGTGGGTACATGGAGTAAATAAAATCATAACAGAAACAATTAAATATAAGAAATAATAATTTCTTAAAGTATGTGTTAAACCCCATGCACCCAGACTTTGTGGACACCCTGTACAATGATGCAAGAATTTGTTAACAATATGAAATCAAACGAAAATATTTCAACTGACCAAATAAATAACATGTTAGATTTTTTTCTTTTTTCAATTCATGAGTCATGCCTTCATATCCTGTCACTGACATTCTGCCATGCATATGGCAAGCCACTAAACATTCTTCTGCTACTTATTCTATAGCAGAAGAGAAGGAAACCATCAACTATGAAGCAATAAATTAACCAGACATTGATGAGTAGTTTAAAACTTTTATCATATCCTCTTAAACGAGAATATATAAATTCAATTTTGAAAAATTATTTCTTTTTGTACCCATATGAACAACGAAAATAGCAGAACAAATAAAAAAAAATCTCCCTTG
The DNA here is from genome assembly GCF_001194135.2 of Octopus bimaculoides. Lineage (NCBI taxonomy): Eukaryota > Metazoa > Mollusca > Cephalopoda > Octopoda > Octopodidae > Octopus > Octopus bimaculoides. Next base: position 17,120,259 of record NC_068985.1, read on the forward strand.
CTGAAGGATAAAACCTATGAAAACTTTGAATTTTTTGGTAACCCTTTTGATACTAAGCTGCCTGAAACTACTTTTGGTTCTATAATACAAAATTATGTGGCATCACAAAGCACCTGTGCCGTGCCACATAAAAGTATCCAGCACACTCTGTAAAGTGGTTGGCATTAGGAAGGCCATCCAGCCATGGAAACCAAGCCAAATCAGACAGGAGTCCAGTGCAGCTCCCCTAGCTTGCCAGCTCTGGTCACACCATCTAACCCATGCTAGTATGGACAATGGACATTAAATGATGATGATGAATACAAAAATGACCATTTTAATGTGTTCGTATAATTCTATGAAAGAACCTCTTGTTATGGATCAGAAACATGAGATTAATAACGACAAAGCTAATTATGATACTAAATTCATTCAAAGTCATGATTATTTTTAGAATTAATTAAAATATATATGTTGTATATCTCATTAGAAATAAGACCATGAATGGGTTCAATTCAGTGATTATTATAGTGATTATAGGAGTATTGATTTTATGAGAGCAGTGACTGGCAGAATTAGTGGAGTGCTTGTCAGAATACATTGTGATAATTAGAAATATCCCTCTAATATTTTGATTTTTTAAAAAAAAGCCTCTTCCACTAAGAACGTTGGCCTTCCAGAATTCTCTCTGTGCACACATATCTTACAGTCATAAACTTGTAAATCTCCAACATAAACCATGTCTATATCACTGATCTCAGAGAGCCCTCATAGGCCACAGACACAGCCCCTTCCTCCAAACAAGTCCAATGGAAAAATCTTGTCAAGATTGGCTATGCCTTACATCCCACCAACATTTATAAAGTGACATACAAGTCAAATATTTGGGTTGATAAATTCAACTGCCTTCCTCATCGAAATTTCTGGCTTTATGCCAAAGTTAGAAATTACTCTTTTAATGGAAGATACCACAGCAACTTACACTCTCTGATCCCATTCATTCTCCTCATTAATAATTCCCTCCATATTCTCCTTCCAAACTCTTCCACTGTCCTTCTCACAAAAAAATCAATCTTCCATTACTCCCCCTCATGCATCTTCCTCCCTCAACACCCAAACACTCTATCTGGGTTCTCATCCAGCCCACTCAACCTCTCCTCAGCTCCTTCCTCATAGATCTCACAACCACTCACTTTGCACGATTCTTCATGTTATTATACCTGGCTTTCATTTGCTCAGTCCTATTATTACATAAAGTTTTGTATGCTTCCTTCTTCTTCGTTATTGCATCTCTCACCTCTTCATTCCACCACCATGTATCTCCTTGATCTCTCCTACCCTTCATCCTTCCACACACTTCATCACATCCCTTTAGTACCCTTTCTTTAAAAGACTTTCACAAATCTGGTGCATCAATGCTTACCAACTCCTCAACTCTCTCCTCAAACCTTGCTGTTGTTTCTTCCTCCTTCAGTTTCCATACCCTTCTCCTCTCAATTGTTTCCTTTCTCACACACTTTTTAACTTTCCTCTTATCCAAGTCAGCAACCACCAACCACTAACCTGTGCTGCAGCTCCCCTCTTATTGTCTTCACATCTCTCAGATTCTTTCTGTTTTTCCTGCCAACCAACACAAAATCAATCTGTCTCAATCCCTCCTGCACTGAAAGTCACCTTCCTTTTCTCTGTTTTCCTAAACCACGTATTCACCACACACAACTCTTTCTCATCACAAAACTCTAACAACATCCTTCCTTCCACATTTCTCTCCTCAATTCTGTTTCCCCTATGCACACCCTCAAAGCCCTGGATCCATTTCCCAACATGTCCATTAAAATCACCCATGCCCAAAACCAATTCATCTACCTTATGTAAGTCCCACTCATTCACTATTTCATCAAAGAACTGCTCTTTCTCAGCGATCCCTATTCCACTTTGCGGACCATACCCACAAATCCCCCTCACCACTTCTTCCTCAAATGCTAACACTATTGTCATCACTCT
>NC_068985.1:17122524-17125002 GCF_001194135.2 Octopus bimaculoides
CCATTGGCCATCATACGACAAGTCATGCTTGCGCAACCCAGGATGAGGGTTTCCACCTTCGTTTTTGAGGTAGGCAGGTGCAGCCCACCCCAACCTTTGGGCTGGCTAGTGCCCATTCTCTTTTGCTATCATGAGGCTTTCTCAGAACTGGATCTTCTACAGGAACCATGCCCTTGCTTACCCCCAACCTCAGTTTCTAGTCATGACTGGTCCCAAGACCAAAGCCTCGACCATGATTTTTAAGAAATGTGGTGGAAAACTAGCTCAAGAAGGCAGGGACGCTACTCCCTGAGACCCCTTTCGGAGCCCCCTAGATCAACTAAAATTTTCCAAGGCGATGCACCAGCATGGCCACAGTCTAATAACTGAAACAAGTAAAAGATAAAAGATATCAGTCACATTACAACTGACAACACCTAATAAGACTTTCTCTCTGATCAGATAATTAAAGAATTTATCAAGACTTCTCAGTAATAGTCTGTTTAGTTGCTGTGTTATTGGCCAAAAGCAATGTTAAATGTTAAATCTATTTAAATACTAATGCTTTTACTCCTATTATGAGTCTTGTTAATTGAGGAAATAAAGCCGACTATGGAGCAACAATTAATGGAATTAACAAAACCTAATGAATCTGTCCTCAGACAGGGATTTAAGATCTTCAACAAAGATTTGACACTAGCTGCTGGACATTTAATTCCAGGCTGTCGTTAAACTTTTAACTTTGCTCTTTTATTTCGTGCTAATTTACTTGTTAAGTGGTGTTAGAGTTAAATAAATTTACAAACTAGGTTTCCATTATTATATCAGAGACAAGTGGAAACCAAAGTGTTACATTAAATTCTTGGAAGATTGGAGCCTATAAGTTGCCTTCAGTTGGAAATATTTAATTTCCCTCATAATGATTTCTAAGAAGTGAGCAAATTAGCAGAATTATTGATTTCAAATCTTGGAACAAGTTCAGGGAACAAGTTAGACGATTACATTGATCACAGTACACAAGTGGCACCTATTTTATCGACCCCAAAAGGATGAAAAGTAAAGTCAACCTCAGCAGAATTTGAACTCAGAACATAAAGATGGACAAAATGCCTCTAAGCCAACAATTAGCTGAATTTTTAAAGTGTTTGTATAAAATGTTTTGTGATATTTAGTTACAACTCTTTAAGTTCTCGTTTCAAAATCCAACTTTGCATTTTCCCCTTCTGGGGCTCAATAAAATTAGTACCAATCAAGTATTGGTATCTATATGGACAATTGCACACTTCCAAAAAATTTGTGGCCTTCAACTTATGTTAAGGATCATAGTTGGACTTTGAAAATTTGTGACAAAAGGCAATGTATTTTGGAAGGATATAGACTTTTGGTGATATTTCATAGAATTCTAATAATTATTCTTGAAGTATAACATATCTAAATGCTGGAGATGATTTTGTGGGTTGCTACTAAACATTTGATCAGCTATGTCTGGTCAGCCAAGGGCTAAAGAAGATGAAATATACCCAAGGTACCACATGCCACACAATGCGATAAAACTCAAATTTTCTTAACCATATAACCATGCCTTATGTTTTATAATTAATTTTGAAAATTATCAAGAATTTGGAAGGAATTTACTAAACTGAACCAACTTTGGTATTATTGAACCAAGTGTTTAGAATAATACTCAACCAAATATTCTTACATAAAATGATTGACAGTTTTAATTCAAATATAAGCATCAACAAAAAGAACTTGAAGTGATCAGTCGGATGTGGGTTGAGAACCAAAAGGGTTAATATGCAGATCAAATTAATTTTTCTGACATCTGTCCCTCAACTGATAAAGTATGTTCCAGTTATATACCAGAGCTGAAATGTTAACAAGACATTTCTCTTATAAGAGAATTTATAGAAGACCCCATTAAATTTAAGACACTGTAAGGAGTGAAGTATAATAATACAGCATTAATTTAATATTAATGCACTTGACCTCTATTTGAGAGTGAGTATGAGAAAGTGGTGTCACATGGCTTGTGGACAACTGTGAGCAATTGAAATTATCTATGAAATCTCTGGACAAATTATTACAGTGCAAAGTTTTAAAATTGGAGGAAAGACAAATGACTGGAATTCAGGAAGCAGGCCATTTGTTCAACAACCCTTGCTCATTTGATTTTAATACAGCTGCCATCAACAGGACAAGGGTTTCCAACACATAATTACTTCTATCATCAATTAATTGTTGCCAAACAGGCCATCACAGATTTCCTTGGATTCCAGATTTTTAACCCCCTTTATGTAATTGTCCCTGTATGTAGTCAAAATGAAACAGATTTATTTAAAATTACATGTACATCTATATATATATACATGTATGCATATAGATCTATATCTATATATATATATCTATACATATACGTGTACATATACATCTATATGTATACATATACATCTCTCTCTCTCTCTCTCTCTCTCTCTCTCTCTCTCTCTCTCTCTCTCT
>NC_068985.1:17128274-17132549 GCF_001194135.2 Octopus bimaculoides
AGACAGACAGACAGACAGACAGACAGACAGACAGACAGACAGACAGACAGACAGACAGACAGACAGACAGACAGACAGACAGACAGACAGACAGACAGACATTCTCATTTTTATATATATAGATTACAATCTTCTTTATTTTGATTAAAGTAGGTATTTACATTGAATTCAAGATTATTCAACAGTAAATATAGCACAGAAGGAAATATTGTTTTTTACAGACTTGTACCAGTTTGGTAAATGATAGTGTCAGCGACCAGGTCATAGACAGTGAAAAGACTTTGATACAAAAAATATAGTATAAAATACTATTATGATAAAATAAAGCAAATGTGACTGTTAACAGGCTATATGAATGTGTGTGTGTGTGCATGAAAGACACAGACTCATATCTTGTTACAGCGACTTTAGTTTTCTTTTCTAATAGTGGTTTATATTAAGTATCAAAGGCTTTCATTGTTCATCTATGACTTGTTCACTGATTCCCTTACATTACAGGTGCAAATCTGAAACAAATATTTCATGAGTGTGTGGATGTATCTCTCTCTTTCACTCACTCTCTGTATGTGTATATATATGTATATATATGGGAGAATATACGAAAAAACAACAACAGACGAGGACAGGTGGTGTAAATAACAAAAGGATGTATTAGTATGATGCTCGGGAATACGGAAAGTCTTAGACGTTTCGAGCTACGCTCTTCAACAGAAAGAATACGGAGACAAGGAGAAAAACACGGAGAAAAAAAATTGAATAGTGTCCAGTCAACGGTCAATCAACACACAGACAGACAGGGGCAATTATGTGGATAAACAAATTAGATACATCAAATATACTAAATATTTTAAATAATTAAAAACAAAATATGTATATATGTCTACATACAAAATGAGAGAAAGCAAATGGTGGAGACTTTCAGATGATGAATCTTTAAGCATCATCATCATCATCGTTTAACGTCCGCCTTCCATGCTAGCATGGGTTGGACGATTTGACTGAGGACTGGTGAAACCGGATGGCAACACCAGGCTCCAATCTGATTTGGCAGAGTTTCTACAGCTGGATGCCCTTCCTAATGCCAACCACTCCGAGAGTGTAGTGGGTGCTTTTACGTGCCACCAGCACGAAGGCCAGTCAGGCGGTACTGGCAATGGCCATGCCCAAAATGGTGTATTTTATGTGCCACCTGCACAGGAGTCAGTCCAGCGGCACTGGCAACAACCTATATAGATATTTATATTAATAGATCCAACTTACACAGAGTACAAATGATAGAGAGAATTAAAGGGGTGGAAGAAAGGTGTTATAAGTCCAACAGCTGTTTCCGGGAACTCAGCAATCCATAAAAATGTTGGTAGATTTAGTTCATCACAATATACAACTAATCTTTTTATATGTAAACATGCATACATCTTTTGTATTTCATGTATTTAATTTGCTTATCATTACATATACTTCTCTATCCACTCAAGTTTAAACCTCTTGAGCACTACAATGTATATTCCATATGGAGAATATTTGATTCTCATCTATGAACTACATATATCATCAGTGTAATGGGTACTTTTACATGCCACCGACACGGGTGCCATTTGTGTGACATGGGTGCCATTTGTGTGACATGGGTGCCATTTGTGTGACATGGGTGCCATTTGCGTGATTCACCGGTATCTGCCACAACTGTGATTTTACCAGCATGCCTTGACAACTGTTAAGATATTAAATAAAATTAATCAAAGATATAAATAAAGTTTAATAATTTAATGTTAGAAATATAAATAGTGAAGTTTAGCAAGTATGGAAGTGAAGAGAGATAAAATGTCCAAGTGGATAGAATTTCAAAGAAGTAAACAGTTTTTCCATTTACCATCCTGTGATGCAATTGGACACATCATTGGTGATGCTCCTGGGGTTAATAGGTATTTTCAGTCTTTCAAAATCAGACTCACTCATCCAGGTGATCTAGCTGGAGTTGATCAAACCCCAACTCACGTCTAGTTAGCACTATCCCTGCATCCAGGGCTCCCACCTCCCTGATCCACAACCATCTTGAGGTAACCTCCACTGTGTCCACAGCAAACCTAATGGCTGAGTCTACTTGACTCAGGAGATAGAGCAATGTCAGAGGGCTGGCAAGGGCCCAGGATGTGAGAGAGAAAAAGAATATAAGTATGCTGGCATACAGAGTGATATGAGATGATGACAAGCAGTAAAGGAGGGGAGAGCAATGGTAAAGTGATTCAATATAGCCACCTATACATAGGTAACAAAATGGACCAGAGAAATTGAGTGATGAGAGTGGTGACATGGTGAACAGAAAGAAGGAGAGTCCTGTACCAGTGAACAGCAGAAAGGAGTGATGGGAAGAGGACCAGAATAGTTGCAGTGGCATCTTAACTGAAAGTAATGTATAACAAACAGAAGAGATTTACTGCCATCTTCAGTCACACCAGGACATGGGTCAGTGAGAATTAAAAAGTGGAGGGAGTGATTGAGAGATGAGCAATAGGTATGGGTGAAAGAATGCAATTATGTCAAAGAGGAAATGAGCAACAAGGGCTAAGGTGATAGAAAGCAATGTGTAGTGAATAGAAGAAAGAAACACTGTTATTCTTTATCATATTGACAGTATAGTACAGTGCAATGATGGGGCGGGGTATGTGAGTGAGAGATGAGTAATAGAGGCATTGGTGCAGGAAAACAAGAGAGATAAAGGCGTGAATGAAAGTGACACAGAAAACAATGGAACAGAGAGTAGACAGATGACAATGATAGAGATATGTGATATGACGGATAAGAGATAGAAGAGTAAGTGATATAGGTGTTAGTGTTAAAGGGGTGAGAGACTATCGATGAGGTTAATGATACTGACTAGACAGTAGGTGGTCATTCATGCATGCATATATGCACACAGGTACCTACATACATATGTCTAGCAATAAATATATACATATATATATACATATATACATAACAACTGTTATGTCAATTTTGCCACACCTGAGTAGGTGAGTTGGTCTTTTACCCATGCAGCATATTGCCAATTGACATGAAACTTTGTCACTTCCTTCATGAGGTCTAACACCTTCAGATGTCTTCACCACTTCAGCCAAAGTCTTCCTCAGTTTCCTTCTTCCACAGGTTCTATTTACTTCAAGCATATGACACATCTTTAGACAGCTGTCCTCCTCCATATCCATCACAGACATACCCATGCAGTTCTCTCTCTTGCACACTACACCTGATTTCATTTTTCATTTTCATTCAGCTCATTTATGCTCTATCAATCAAGCATGCTTGTATTACACATCCAATGGAGCACAGTTGTTTCCTTTCTTTCTAGCTTTCACAGAACCTCTATATTCAATACCATGAAAGTATAGGAGCAAGAGTAAGAATGAGTTGGGAAAAATTCAATGAGCTTTTACTTCTGATGGCAAAGTAGGTCTTCTTCAGAGTGAAGGACAGATTTTGTGAAGCTTGTGCATGAACTGTAATGCTGCACAATATTGAAATGTAGGTTATGAGTGCAGAGGAAAGGTGGAGAGTGAAAAGAAATGAGGCAGGAATGCTCCACTGGATGTGTAATGTTAGTGGACAAACAACAGAATACAAATGAGCTGAGAGAAAAACTGGGTATCAGACAAATCAGCTGGGGTGTGCAAGAAAGAAGACTGCACTAGTATGGACATGTGGTGTATATAGAGGAAGAAAGCTGTATACAGAAATGTGAAGCAGTTAAAGTGAGCCATGGAAACAGAAACTTAAGAAGCGTTGGAATAAAGTGATGAAGACTGACCTCGAGATGTTGCATTTCACAGGGAAGATAACAAAAGGACTTTGTTGATTGGCAATAAATATAGTGCTGGAGAAGTCCCATGCACCAATGCACGCCTATGGCAACATACATTAAAATAGTGCACCTTTGATCCCATTTCTCACACACTTCTCTATCACCTGTCTTCCGATCACTCTTGTCACCTGTTTCATGACAGATGAGAAGAGAACTATCTGCTATCAAATCCCTGTTGCATTTGTCTTCATCACTCTACCTCTTTCATCCATATTAAAGCCTTTCTGTAAGTTTGTACTGAATACACTCTACACACACCTCCTAACTGCAGTGCCAGGTACCACTCTCCCTCCCTTTGACCACCTCTTACTGTCATTCATCACTTACTCCAAGCATTATCCACCTCGGCAATTTCTCTTCACACTCTCTCCATCTCCTCACATTGTCTCTCTCATTATATTTGTCCCCCCCCCCACCCC
>NC_068985.1:17132566-17142129 GCF_001194135.2 Octopus bimaculoides
CCACCCCCGCCTCTCTCTTATTCATCTAACATTCATGCCTTCTGAGTTATGAATACCCTTAACTCTTACACTGCCCCTGGCAACTTCTCATGCTAATGCCACGATAAATAGCACTCAGTGCTCTTTGAAGAGCAGTTCGCATCTGAGTGGGAAAATAACAGATTTGAGAGGTTCCTTTAGTCTTCTCTCACTGAAGATTTTGACAACTTCTCCAGTGCTCAAAGTATCACAATAAAATACACTGATTACACTCTGTAATGTGGTTGGCATGAGTCGAGAGGAACCTTTGGTCTTGTCTCACCAAGAACATGACAAATTCTTCAGTTCAACAAGTACATTCTACAGGGTGTCCACAAAGTCTGGGTACATGGGGATTAACACATATTTTAAGAAATTATTATTTCTTATATTTAATTGTTTATGTTATGATTTTTTTTACTCCCTGTACCCAGACTTTGTGGACACCCTGTACAAAGTGACTGATGAAAGGAAGAGCATAATGAAGCCAAAAATGAACTATACAAACAAGGTATGATCCTCTGGACCCAATAAGAATTGACTCAAGCTATATCAATCTGGCCAATCCATATGAACAACAAAAGCAGGCAGACAAACTGACAATGACGATGATGGGTATGTGTGTGTATGTGCATATGCATGTATCTTAAACAGTTATATGACTCTAGTACAAAGCCAACTCTGATTGAGCAGACCTATCATCAAAAGCATTCCAATTGAATATTTGCATCTTTTTTTTTAAGATGGTAGGATGAGTTTAGGGAGTTTGGGTGCTATTTCTAGCAAGTTGAGTGACTGCATGAAGGCTCCCTCATTACAATCTTGTTCCTGATTGAGTAGATTGAGTACACTGATTACACTCTGTAATGTGGTTGGCATGAGTCGAGAGGAACCTTTGGTTTTCCCTCACCAAGAACATGACAAATTCTTCAGTTCAACAAGTACATTCTACAAAGTGATTGCTGAGAGGAAGGGCATAATGAAGCTAAAAATGAACTATGCAAACAAAGTATGACATAAGACATTCTGTCCAGGATATTAGCATCTTTTAAGGGGTATCTTGGACAATGTTATCCAATGTGTCATTCCCTTTCTTTTCAACACATTATGGAGGGTTAATTTGAAGGAGATTTGGCTGCTATTTCTGGTAGTTCAATCAACTCTCTTCATTGACCTACATGCTAGAAATGCTTTTGCCATTGCAGTTGCTTGTTTTTGGTGTTTTCTCTTCCAGTTTCCTCAAATCTATTGTCAATACCAATTAACTTTAATTCTTGAAGAGAATCCTGATTTTAAGTGAACTTTATTTCCTCTTTATAATTTTAACTACCATTCTTATTTGATAATTCTATAAGCTTCTTTTTTTTTATAGAAGAAATAACAGCCGGCATGTTAACCTCCCTGCGAGCTGGCATATGAATGCACTTAGATGAATCATCATACTACACTTCCTGTGTATTACTTTGTATACCACAGCATATAAAACCAGTATTTAATTAGTCTATTATTCAATTTATAGAAAATTTTGCAAGCATTATTACATATTTATATGAACAATAACCTTATGATAATTTTATCATGGAAAGATTTTGATTATCATGTAATTTCTCTGATTTCCTATCCTGCTAATATTGTACCAGGATCAGTTCTGCTGGGTCCTCCAATTTGCATTAGGAAGGGCATTCGGTTATAGAAGCTATGCCAAAGCAGAGATTGGTGTACAGTACAGTCCCCTGGACCCATAACCAGGGCTGTGGAGTTGGAGTCAGAAACAATTAAGGGGTAGCTAGAGTTGGAGTCAGTAAAACAATACCGACTTTGATTCCGACTCACAATGTTTTTATTCTTTAATATAAACCAATTATAAGATATAGGCCTACTCAAAGTACAAGCATATGGATATGCTTTATGAGATATGTAGACCACAACAGATTTGAGAGGTTCCTTTAGTCTTCTCTCACTGAAGATTTGACAACTTCTCCAGTGCTGGATTACATAAAGAGGAGTTGGAGTCGGAATTGGAGTCAGAGGTGCCAATAGTACAGGAGTCAGAATCAGATTCGAAGTTTTTTGTTTCGACTTCACAGCCCTGTCCATAGCATCCCATCTAACAGTTCAACCAATATCAGCATGGAATGTGGATATTAAATGATGATGATGATGGTGGTGGTGGTGGTGGTGGTGGTGGTGGTGGTGGTGATGGTGACACCTATTCATCTACCCCTACCTTCCTCAGTGACCACCATATCATAGAGCAAGTGACCCTGTCAAAGGCTATTCAACAATAAAGGTATCAAAAAAAACTTATTTAATGAAGAAAGGGTACACATGTCTGTGGAGTGCTCAGCCACTTGCACGTTAATTTCACGAGCAGGCTGTTCTGTTGATCGGATCAACTGGAACCCTCGACGCCGTAAGCGACGGAGTGCCAACAACAACAACAACAACAACAACAGGAGAAATTAGTTATAGGTGGTGTCAGTTGATGTGTGTAAGTAACACAACTGAAACAGTAACACAAATGAAGAATGAGTGTTGGGTAGAAAGGTTGAGTGTACTGATAATGTTAGGAAGTCTTGGGTGAGAAATTCCAAATTACGCGGAATGAAGACATGTGACATGCTTGCTTATATAACAGATGTATCCATTTCATGCTAGTTTGGTAAATAAGAAGTAATGGTGATGGTGAACTTTTGCTTATATATATATATATATATATATATATATATATATATCAGTTGTTAAATAAAAATATACAATTTCTAATGTTGAAGGGCAAATTTTCAATCTTTTATTACAGGAATAAATCATACTTATAAAATAAACAAATAACAAATTCATACAAAATGAACAAAGAATAAATATTTTGAAATAATAAAAAAGATAAGAACTAATCCTTATTTGTTTATTTATTTTATTTTATTTTGTGGGTGGGATTAGGCAGAAAGATAGAACTGTGTATTTCCTTCACATATCTTGCTTGAAAGGAAAGTTCAATCTAAACACATGAAGAACTAAAATTTTTTAGCATCTTAACCCAACATTACAATTTTGAAAGAATACTGTTTAAAGTATACTGATAGGCTAAAAACCTACATTATAGATATAAAATAATCAGGAGTGGCTGTGTGGTAAGTAGCTTGCTTACCAACCACATGGTTCCGGGTTCAGTCCCACTGCGTGGCACCTTGGGCAAGTGTCTTCTATTATAGCCTCAGGCCGACCAAAGCCTTGTGAGTGGATTTGGTAGACGGAAACTGAAAGAAGCCCGTCATGTATATGTATATATATATATATATGTGTGTCTGTGTTTGTCCCCCCACCATTGCTTGACAACCGATGCTGGTGTGTTTACGTCCCTGTAACTTAGCGGTTCGGCAAAAAGAGTATTTTAGAATAAGTACTAGGCTTACAAAGAATAAGTCCTGGGGTCGATTTACTCGACTAAAGGCGGTGCTCCAGCATGGCTGCAGTCAAATGACTGAAACAAGTAAAAGAGTAAAAAAGAGTAGATATTTTCTGCTAGTCAAAAGACTGACAAACAGCACCAGTTTCAGGACCTCTTGGTCACTTCTTCTAAGCTGACATGTAAGCAATTATATGACTCACCAAAGGTAGCTCATTTGTGTATTGTGAACACCGCAAATGTCTAATTAAGTTTCACTCACAATCTGTACTTAAGTCAACAATTCTACTGGAAGAACAAATTGAATTTTTAAATCGGAAGTTTTAATAGTCATAATTTATAAAGGTTAATATCTTTGACTAAGCATGTTAAGATTGAATATAACTATTTGACTAAACATACTAAGATTAAATATAAATATTTGACTAAACATACTAAGATTAAATATAAATATTTGGAAAGAAAATCAAATTATAATGATTTTGAAAAAATTTATAGAGATTTTACAAAAGTTCTCACAGTCTGTTTTACTGGAGAAAAAATATATCAAATCATTTTTTTTTTAAGTTGAATGATTGAAATTATTCTGGTTGTATTACTGCCAAGATCAGCCATATTTGATGGCTTACAAGATGTACTTTTTCCCTAAAAAATGTCTCAAAAAAAAAAAAAAAAAAAAAAAAATCACTCTGGGTCCTAAATCTTAAGTTGAGCTTATTGTACGTTTTGAACACTAAAAACGTTTTTTGTCTAACTTTGTGCTGCTGAAACTGGGGTACATCTAATCTGCATTTTTTATGCCATCAAATATAGTACACCTTACTGCATTGTTCACAATCTACTTACAATTAACTTTTATTAATTAAAATTTTTAACAGCAATAGATTGGCAAAGTCATTTAAACATCAAATAAAATGCCTCGTAATACTTAGTGATGTCATTTAATGACCCAAGTTCAAACCCTGTCTGGGCCAACTTGGCCCTTTCAAGGTACCAGTACTGGGTTCAATGATATTGACTAACACCCTCCCCTCAAAACTGATGGCCTTGTGTCTATATTAGAAACAATTTCTATATTTTACAGCATATGTTTTGTTGGCACTCTGTTGCTTACGACGTCGAGGGTTCCAGTTGATCCGATCAACGGAACAGCCTGCTCGTGAAATTAACGTGCAAGTGGTTGAGCAATCCACAGACACGTGTACCCTTAACGTAGTTCTCGGGGATATTCAGCGTGACACAGTGTGACAAGGCTGACCCTTTGAATTACAGGCACAACAGAAACAGGAAGTAAGAGTGAGAGAAAGTTGGGGTGAAAGAGTACAGCAGGGTTCGCCACCATCCCCTGCCAGAGCCTCATGGAGCTTTTAAGTGTTTTCGCTCAATAAACACTCACAACGCCCGGTCTGGGAATCGAAACCGCGATCCTATGACCACGAGTCCACTGCCCTAACCACTGGGCCGTTGCGCCTCCTTTACAGCATAGTAGATACAGCATTGTGGAAGATGCACCCTGATTTTGGAAATATAATTCTAGGAGAAAAGTTTTACATGCTTACCAAAGCTCTATCAACACCATTGGACAGTGCCTGACCAGCACACACAAAGATGAATTATCAGACAAAAATGGTGAGTAAACCAGTGGAATGGTCATACATATTGTTGAGTGAAATCACCAAACAATGGCTGGAGTTTGTTACCAGGTATTATTGTCATTCAACATTAACCAGCCATATCCAGCCAAAACATCTTGATTTTGTTCAAATTGGCCACGTCTTGCCTCTCATACCTTTTTAAGCCTGGTACTTATCTTATCAGTCTCTTTTGCTAAACCGCTAAGTTACAGGGACACAAACATATAAGTCTGCTAGCCAAAGTAATTGTTACTACTTAAACTCTTCACTCCATATAGAGCAGAGGCCATCGATGACTTTTCTCTACAATTCTCAACTTTGGGCTGTCTTTTACTCTCTCCCAGGTTTTGTTAGTTTTGAATTGTCACCAATGTTTCTGTAACTTTGTTTTTTTTTTTGTTTTTTTTCTAAATTTTTTTTCTATCAACCCTATACAAACCCGTTTTAACCTTTGGGATGAGATAATCCATATTAGTTTGGATCCTTTGACCTGTTAACCATGAGAAGTTCTACCATATGCTCGCACTCCTCTGGCATAGCTCTTAGAATCATTGAGGCATATAATCCATCGCAGTGCAACAAGGACTGGACCTTATGGTGGACAATAATTGTTACTAACAATGAAATATTGAAAAAAAGCCAAAATATTACAATTTGTTGGCACAAACTTCCAAAAAATTACAGTTGTGTGAGAAAGTCACATTGTCTCATCATACCTCCTTTCTCGGTGTACTTAACCCACATCAGCTATATGTCTTACATTATTTCATGACTTTGTTACCTTCAAAACTAATGTCAGTAGGTATTGACTACAGGAATGGTAAGTGTCCCAAAGGAATAACTCTCTTCCCCAATGAGGAAGGCAGATCCCTAACCTGGATTGATCTGAAGCTATAATAGATATAGGTGTCCAAGATGCCATGTAGAAGAATCAAACCTAAGACCTCATGGTTATAGAGCAAACATCTTAACCATTCAGTTACATTTATATCCACCATGTGTTATAGAAGTTAGCTGATCACTGTCATTTCTCTGAAATACCATTTAAATATCTTCAATTTATATATGTAGATAACAGTTTGTATAAAGCTGTAGTAGTGGAGGTGCAATGGCCCAGTGGTTAGGGCAGCGGACTCGTGGTTTTGATTCCCAGACCAGGCGTTGTGAGTGTTTATTGAGCAAAAACACCTAAAAGCTCCACGAGGCTCCGGCAGGGGATGGTAGCGAACCCTGCTATACTCTTTCACCACAACTTTCTCTTAATTCCTGTTTCTGTTGTGCCTGTAATTTAAAGGGTCAGCCTTGTCACACTGTGTCACGCTGAATATCCCCGAGAATTACGTTAAGGGTACACGTGTCTGTGGAGTGTTCAGCCACTTGCACATTAATTTCACAAGCAGGCTGTTCCGTTGATCAGATCAACTGGAACCCTCGACGTCGTAAGCGACGGAGTGCCAATAGCAACAACAACAAAGCTGTAGTACTAATTTTTGCTGACATTTATTAAAAGTTCACTTAGTTAAAGAATTTTTGTGACAATTATTTAGTTGTTGCTTAGCCTCAAGCTGATTTTGATCAACCCTACTTTCGAAAAAGCTTATTCAGTCTATTTTACTTTCTGACATTGTATGTGTATTAAAAACTATATAATCCAATATGTCTCTCTTTAGTAAGACAATAGGGCTTATCTGATAGAGATTTGGTTAATATTTCAAGCAGGTGTTCAGTTCCCCTGTAAACACAAATAGTATTTAATTACACTCCTCTGTTCTCAGGTTTCTAACTCCTCTCAGTTCGACTCTGTGGTTAACTTCTTAAATGAATACACTAAAGTATCAGTTATAGTCTATCGGTTAATATTTCCCTACAAAACTATACCTGTGCTTAGAGAAAAATGTATCATTAATTTAAAATGTAGAGTTGAATGAAATAGGAGAGTACTGGACTAAAGGTTTTGAGTTCAAACCCCACCAGTGTTGAAAAAACTAAGCATTTTTATTTTTCAATTATGCTTCTCTCCTGCAAAAATTAACCATACACATCATCATCATCATCATCATCATCGTTTAACGTCCGCCTTCCATGCTAGCATGGGTTGGACGATTTGACTGAGGACTGGTGAAACCGGATGGCAACATCAGGCTCCAATCTAATTTGGCAGAGTTTCTACAGCTGGATGCCCTTCCTAACGCCAACCACTCAGAGAGTGTAGTGGGTGCTTTTACATGTCACCCGCACGAAAACGGCCACGCTCGAAATGGTGTCTTTTATGTGCCACCCGCACAAGAGCCACTGAAATCAATAACCAATCTGAATAAGGTAGCAAGCTAAAGGAATCGTCAGCCTGCCGAACAAAATGCTTAGTGGCATTTCATCCATCTTTATATTCTGAGTTCAAATTCTGCCAAGGTTGACTTTGCCTTTCATCCCTTTTGGGGTTGATAAACTAAAGTACCAATTGAGCACTAGGATTGATATAATAACCTGTCCCTTCCCTGAAATTGCTAGCCTTCAGCCAAAAACTTGAAAGTAATATTTAATCTGAACATTAAAATTAGATGATTTTTAGGTGCTGCTTCATTTCTAAGACTTTATTTAATGAAGATATTTACAATATCAGAAATAGATATTTTTCAAACCAGAAAGTGAAGTGTTTTCATGGACAAAAAATTTGGAAATGAAGAGACGACTTTTAAATTGCTCTCTTTCTCAAATTTGAGGTTTGTTATCTAAAATATATTCGAAAAGATTTAAGGAATACACAATGCTTTCAAATTTTACTGAAAGTGATTCCAAAAGAAAAAGAAACAAAACCATTTTGCATCTTTCTTCAAGTGGGACCATTTTTTGAGAATCAGAATCAGCAATTTCTAACAGTTCATCCACAGAGTTCACATCTTAAATGTTATAAATTCCACAGAGTTCACATCTTAAATGTTATAAATTCCACAGAGTTCACATCTTGAATGTTATAAATTCCACTTATAACATACGTCATTTGCTTGCTGAAATCTTAAAACACTGACTAAAAAATAGAATAAACAAGAGCACTCAGAGAGCGCAAATCTCCGCCAAGACAACACCAATGTCCTCTCAATGATTAGTCAGAGATGATTTTTAAAATGAGAATATCTGAAATAAACTCGGCTGCTCTTACAAACGAAAATACTAAAAATGAATCCGACTGCTCTCAAAAATTAAAAAAAAAAAAAACAGGAAAAATAATCCAGAATCCTTGCCCAGTACCGGATCGATCCCAAAATCTAATCGGTTTGTGCCAGTCACAAGGCCAAACATCCCTGAAAGTTTCATCCAAATCCATCCAGTGGTTCTTGAGATATCTCATCCACAGACAAACAAACAAACATGACTGAAAACACTACCTCCACCTTTGCTAAGGCACAGGTAAAAATACTCCTCCAGGAGAAAAAAAACCCGGAACATAAAGCAAAATATTCTAACTATTCAACAACAATGGTGTTATGACCTTGTATCACAAGGTAGTTTCTACATGGTTGATTTTTCTGCTTAAGATAGCAACAAAATTTCTTTCGAATCACACCCCCTATTGTCATGGAAAGGAAAACCACATTAGTCAATGTAATACTAGATATACAAAGAAAGTCTGACACAGGAGTTAAATAACAATATGAAAATTTTATTGTTTATTTGGTTCAATATCTTTTATTTCTTTACTTGCTTAAGTCATTAGACTGCAGCCTCAGTATTTATTTTATTTTTTAAGCCTGGTACTTATTCTATCAGTCTCTTTTTGTTGAACTGCTAAGTTACGGGAACCTAAACAAACCAACACCGGTTATCAAGTGATGGTTCCCCCACACACACACACACACATATATACATATATATATAATCAATATATGACTTAACTTATTGAACAAAGTGCCACAAATTCATCCATATTTATGTAAAGGAGACTGGATGTTAAAATGGATTATAGTTTTTAATTTTCATATTGCTATACAATTGTTTCATACAAATGAAATCAGATATTCATAAACAGAAAATCATAACAGTCATACTTGTACTCCTCGGTAGTTGATAGAAAAACAAAACAAAAAAAAGATGTTTCAAGTACATCGGGGTTTTTTTCTTAATTATCATTTTATGGGATTTATATATTCGTTCTTCTAGTCGTGTTTATTTGTATCTAGACTAAAAAATATAGGAAGTGGGTGCTAATAAATGTAATATTAAATCTGATCTCTCTATGAAATTCAATATGTACCTCTATTTAAACCTCCTTAAAAAAGCAGTATTTGTATGGAGATACTTATGGCTGTTCATAGGTTTATCCAGGGTTTTTTGTCCATAAAATGCTTAGCTTTATATGTCTTGTCATATACCACCGGCCATAACTATCTTTCAATAAATACTCCACTGCTCTATTAACTTAGTGTGCTTCTCTTTCTGATTTATGACTTACTGACAATATATATGTATAAATATATATATATATATATATATATATATATATATATATA
>NC_068985.1:17142853-17147344 GCF_001194135.2 Octopus bimaculoides
CAATAAAGGAAAGGTATGTATATATATATATATATATTTCTTTTATTTGTTTCAGCTATTTGACTGCAGCCATGCTGGAGCATCGCCTTTAGTCAAACAAATTGACCCCAGGACTTATTCTTTGTAAGCCTAGTACTTATTTTATCAGTCTTTTTTGCCAAACCGCTAAGTTACAGGAGATGTAAACACACCAACATCGGTTGTCAAGTGACGGTGGGTGGACAAACACAGACATACAAATATATACATACAGGGTGCAGTGAATAAATTGTCATCTAAATTACACAAAAATGATAATAACATCTCATTTTAACAGATATATTTATCAAAATTACATACAGATATCTTAAAATACTAAAGAATAAATTTATTCAATAAAATCACCATTGGCTTCAACCACAGCCTCCAGATGACTTCGGAATCTCCTGCAACTCTTCTGGACAGTCTCCTTGTTTAAGTTGGGGAATGCTGCCTCGCTCAACTGTGCCCCGCACATAATAATCCAGGGTGTTGCAGTCTGAGGAGTTAGGCAGCCAGATGTTAAAGGTGATGTAGTCATAGAAATTGTCTGACAGCCATGATTGGGTTCTCCTACTTGTGTGGCATGGTGCAGAGTCCTGTTGCCAGACATAGGGTCTCTCAGCAGCCATCCTCTTGACCCAGGGCAGCACTACCTCCTCCAAGCACTTGATGTAGACCTCCTTGTTGAGTCTGAAACTGCATGGGAAGATGAATGGAAGCATAACATCGCCATCACTAGTGATCACTCCAAACACTGGACTGGATGTTTGATTTTTATCACTCTCAGTACGTGTTTTGGGGACACGACAAGCCAACAGTTGTTCTGTGTGTTCACCATCTGGTCCTGGCAGAAATTTTTCTCGTCTGAGAAAAACCAAAACATGTTCGGTCGGAAGGGATGGTTGAGTTTGTTCAAAAGATTTGTAGCATGGCCTTTACTCTTGTCTTTGATGGTTTGGGATAAAAATTGGCCCTTTCTCATCCCATATGAGGAGTACCGAAAGTCTTCATGCACTACCTGCCTGATAAGAAACTGGCGATGGACCTGATTGACTTGGAGGGATTGTTGTCAAACATGACCTGGATCTCACCAACAAATTCAGGAGTTCTTTTCTCATCAGAATGAGTTTCTGAGCTGCTGTACCTTCATAATCACCATTAGACTCATCCAACTCTTTCCAAATCCTCTGCACTATCCTCAGATTGACACCCAAACACTCTGAAATCTTCGTATTGGAGTTTCCAGAGCCAAGCAGTACAGCATGTCATTTCCAAACTTCTGGCAGAGTGAATTGCGTCATAGTGCTGTTTTTCTCACAGACGATGCCCAACTGAGCCTACTATACTGTGTAGGCGACAAAATCAAAAACAAACAAGGCGACAATTTACCCATCGCTCCGTGTGCGTGTATGTATGTATGTATATATATATATATATATATATATATATATATAAGACGGGCTTCTTTCAGTTTCCATCTACCAAATCCACTCACAAGTCTATGGTCAGCCCAAGGCTATATAGTAAGACACTTTCCCAAGTGCCACGTAGTGGGACTGAACCCGGAACCACGAGGTTGGGAAGCAAGTTTCTTACCACACAGCCACGCCATCGCCAAAATACTCAAATTTAATAACATTAATTTCTTCAATTTTATAAAATTTGAGGGGAACAATCTATTTCTAGTTTAATTTCGTAAAGTAGCATGGAATATGATACATTGATATTTAAAAAATTCATAGTCGAATTAATGATGTAGCTTCTAAATGGTCATTGAAACTGTTAGAAATAGCAGTCAAGTCACGTCCTTAAAAAAGAAGGACACACTGAATAATTGAATAAAATAATCTCAGATACACTGCTCTTGAAAGTAATATTGAGTGTTAACTGCTAAAAAAACTTTTGATCTATCGGATCAGAAAGATCCGTTCTATCTGCTCGAAAAGGAATGACGTAGCGCTAAACAACATTAATAACTTTCCTGGAATACACTGTAAGCATGCTGACGTACCTCAATAGCCATTAGAGAGGTTTCCCAGTGCCCCCAACTTTTCAATCCAAAGTGGTGAATTGTTTTGGTTTTTTCTTTCTTTTTTCTTAATTTTTTTTTCAATTGTGTTCTCTGTTTTGTCCGATTTTCTAACTTAATTTTGTAAAACGGTAAACACTGAAGGTAATAAAATTTTAGATAGAACGGAGATAAGGTTGGTTAAAGTAAACATCAACCATTAGGTTTATAACAAGTGTTGGTGAAAAAAGTATCAAAGTTCGATTTCAAAAGAAGTTTAGTAAGCTTTTGCTTAGCATCAAGTCTGTCCTGATCTAGCAGACATATAATGAAAGACGGTCCAGCCATGACCATGCCATTTTTTTTCTTGCTTTTTGCTTTCATCATACTATGTAGTCTACCGTTTATATTGATGAGTAAGGAAGGGTACCGCTATTTCTAGCAGATATAGCGACCACATAGAAACTTCATTAACTCAAATACTTGTTTGTTGTATTTTAACCCCAAGTCAACCTTGATAATTACGCTCTTTTCAAATATAAGCTGTCTTTAAATTATCTAAGCAATATATCCTTTTGTTGTTGTTATTGAAACAGTATGATGTACTTAAAGAGATGGAAAAGGGGTGGTATTTAGCTATTACTTTTAACAGATCCAACGGCTATGTAGAGGTTCCTTCGTTGGTTTGAAAACTTGTTGCTTTTTCTTTTCTCTTATTTTTTTATTTCCTGCACGATGTGGCATTTAGACAGCTTCGTGTGTCTGTCATTCTCAATGTCTGGTTAATATACCAGAAACAAAAATGCCCGCATAAAGCTTTCATACCAATGAGTTGATAGAGCAGGGTATAAACATAGTCTACATAACAAACGGCAGCTTAGGTGGAATTTAACAAAACTTTTAGTCATTCACTTCTAAAGAGAGAACAGAAAGCAGGCACTTTTCTCTTTATAAATGTTTCTTTTTCGATTTTCATTCTTCTCAGTTACATAATAAGAGCTACAAAGTGATGTTGTTACTGCGATTATATATTTAAGTATACATAAAAATTAAAACGATCAATGATGCAAAAACACAAGTTTTATAAGAACTAAATACAGAATGGCTAAGAACTAAAAAAAAGTAATTATTTTCACACACATCTCAATAATGAAGATATTGAAAGCTAGAAAAATATAGTAATAACGAGGTGTTAGTTATTTGTGAAACCAACAATTTCTTTGATTTTAATTCAAAGTTCAAATGAAAATAAAACTGAAACAATAATTTAACTTAAAATAATGGAGATGTATTATTAAACACAAGTAGTTTAAACATTGAGGATAAAAGTTTTAATGTAACTCACCAGCATTCATTAATCCATAAAACATGTATTCGGTTAATAAAAGCAAACTTGGTTGCAATCAGACGAAGATGAGTAAATCAGTCAAATTTCCAGTCAAATTCACACGATGTCTAAAATTATATAAACTTTGTTATTGTCAACTTTGCGTCAATGCGCATGAACAGAACAAATGGGGTACTTGTTACTGCCAAACGTGACCTGATTGTTAAATTGTCAACATTGTCCAAAAGATTAAAGACTGGAAACCAGTCGGGGTGGTAGAACAATCGAAACTAAGTTTAGGTGGATTCGATAGTTTTAGGTTAATTCATTCTAGTGTAAATTGTCAGGAAGGCTACAAAACAGTTGCGGTTTTCTTAGACTGTATACGTATACAATAGAAATGCACTATGAGAACACCAAAACTTGTTTTATTTACTAAATTCCCACAACTGCTATTTACAATAATCTGCTTTGGTTTTTTTATAACCTGTGTACCGCAAACCAGGTACCAATATTTTTTTTTTAATTGGGTAATACACCCAAGAGCATAAACATTAAAAAAATTCTATATATATAATGTATTTAGCCTTGATGTCTATTTTTCGAACCGTTTCACATTTTTAGACGTGTTGTTGATATATCATCTCTGTCGGTATAAACCCCGGTCGTCTTTAGGTGATATTCCTGAACTACAGGAGAGATTTAACAGAGATTGAGGGATGTTTTAACTTTTTTTTTTTTTTGTCGTTTGATCAATAATTTATACAAGTATACGAAGTTTTAAAGTGTTTCGGTAGAAAACACACTAAATAAAACATAAATAAAAAGTGGCGCTCGCCAAATCAGAAAGATCCCAAATTATTTATCTTTTATGCAAAAAAAAACAATTATGCTACCATTTTATGATACTTAACATCGTCTTTTGACTCGAACATCAAGCCCAGTGGTTTCCAAACTTTTTCGGGCTGCCGCCCCCTTGGTTTTAAGAATACATTCCTGGTGCACCCCACCTCACCATCCCAAACGTATACCATTTTCTGCTGCAAATTCAAAACAACAATATTTCACAAATAAAACAACCTAATTAACCCTTTATTTTGTTTGTTTTTATACATCCATTGCTCTGTTTTGGTCA
>NC_068985.1:17147354-17148929 GCF_001194135.2 Octopus bimaculoides
ATTATTGCCCCATTATTCTTCAACGCCCCCTGGATCTTTCCACTGTCCACCCACCCCCGGGGGGGGGGCGGTACTGCCCACTTTGGGAACCACTGCTAAAATAATGGGTTCAAGTGCAAGGCTTGTCTTAACTGAAGAAGGTTTCATGAAGCTGACTTGAGATAATATTGATTGAAACACTCTCAATAACACAGCCAGTATAAGGACACTTGTCTGAAAAAATAACATCATTATAAAACTCACCATAGGAAAATACACAAACGTTATGTTTAGATGAGGACAGCTATATAAAGAGGTGTTAAATCAATCACTTAAAGTGGATGGAATTTGTGGCAGAGAAAAACTCAGGAAATATGTAATATGGTATCTTGACAGCTGTTCCAAGATGGCTATAAATTAATGTAATTACCATATTCATACATGATTTCTTAGGTGCTCACCTAGCGACAAGTCCCAATGAAGTTGTTACAGTAATTTAGGCATCCTTTTCCAAGAACAGAGTGGCATATATTGTTGATGACATTATCAAAAGCATTATATATATGTAGCGACCGTGTGACGCATTTAAAAAAGGAGCCTGTTTTCCATTCGTCACCATTTCTCCTTTTGGTTCGCACGGTCGTTCTTACATATATATATATATTAATATTTCACTTAGGCATTGGGAAACATTAATATGGTTTAGAACACTTTATACATATGGTCCAGAATACAATGATATATGAGTATAGAAAGGCAACAGGAACAAACAGTTGACACCAGAAAAAAGCAAAGTTTGTGTAATAAGCTTCATTTGCTTACAGCCATTTCTGCAATAAGATGTGGTAGACTGTTTAGGTGAGTCCCAGCATAACATACTCATAGCTTCATCAGAGCCTTGAATATGAAGAGCACTTTATTTGGGAAAATGTGATTTTCAGAACATACAGGCATTAAGAGTGAAGAAGTTAATGTTGATGCCAGTGGAAAGATCAGGTCTCTCTTCATATAACCTGCATGAGATCATACTGAGTTCTAAGATACAAACATCCTGTTTTGAAGTGATCTAAAAACATGTTAATTTATGTGCGCAAATCTTCTAACGGAATAAGGAAAACTATTTTACTAAAATCCTGCTTCTTTTAGAAATAAGTTGAAATATAGGCTGTATATTCAAACAGAAATATGGTATCAAAAGGGTTCAAAATTTAATTTTGTGTGTGGATAATCTGGATCTCGACTGATGAAAGAAAACTCCGAATGATTTGTCCTTGTTTTCTTTGTATTGTCTATCTGGATGTTTTGTTGTCCCTTTCTTGTATCACCTAACTATCTGGATGTTTTGCATTCTTGTCCCATTTTGTATTATTTATATATATATACATATATACTGAGGGTGATAAATTGAATATTAATTTCAATTTAAAACCAGTGGTCTAGCATATAAAAATCTGATAATTCAGAAAAATTGTATTACATGCGTATAAGAAGGGATGACCACTAGGTGGACATCCAATATGCTAGAAAGAGGTTTGGGTCATTGATGATCTCTTTCTAGCATACTGGATGTCCACCTAGTGGTCATCCCTTCTTATA
>NC_068985.1:17149066-17150931 GCF_001194135.2 Octopus bimaculoides
TATATATATATAATATATAGTTTTAGGGAAAATAACCAATTTTTACCTGTAATTTTGGATTTTGTCCCTAATATTATTATTATATATATATATATATATATATATTTGAAAGAGACAGAAATAAGGGGTTGTATACGCTTATTTATAAGAAACTTATAGTTGTTTCAGTTATGCGTTTGGGTGGATTCATGGTTCAATGTTATCAATTGATCGACTAAAAATATAGGGAGCTACCACCCTAAAATATCCTCTTCAGAGCTGCAACAAAAAGTAAAGGGTGAATCTTAGTTAATGTAGTTTTATGAGAGAAATAGGTCATCTGCAAGTGACTGATTTTGATTAGGAATTACCTGGAGTACAATACCAATCACAGAAATTTTTTGGTAGCCTGGTATCTTTTTATCCACAGAGAGCTTAAGAAGTATTTCACCTAGGTTATTAATCCCTCTTTGTTTTGATACTTATATATACGCGTGTGTTTGTGTGTGTGTGTGTGTGTGTGTGTGTGTGCAAATGCATGTGTGTATGGTGGCTGTGGTGTTAAGAAGTTCACATTTCAACCGCAAGATCCGGTCCCATAGCATGGCACCTTGCTTGGACAAATGCCTGTATTATAACCCTGGAATGCTGAAGGCTTTGTGAGTAGATTTATTTCATGAAGACTGTCATGTATGTATGCGTATGCATGCATGGTTACATATATGCATGTAATGCATGTGTATGTGTATGTGCTTATGTCTCCTGGTCTGGACATTACATGACAGTTGTATCAAATGTCACTATAATACAAACAGAATCATTTGTTCCCAGTCTTCTGTGAAAACATGTTCAGCCAACGAGAAACATTACCTTATTTAAAAACAGATGGAGGTTGACAATGGGAAGGGCATCTAGCCTATGTTCCAAAATAATTTTGTACTAACCCAATGGAACATGTAGGTTTGGAGTGTCTGAGTATCACAATTTTACCTAAGGTTTTCTTCAATGTGAATGCAGTCAGAACTATGTGTACTGTTTCCCATATTGATTTTGATACAAGACCAGCAATTTCAGAGGAGGGGGTAAGTCAATTACATCGACCCCAGTGTGCAACTGGTACTTATTTTATCAACCCCAAAAGGACGAATGGCAAAGGCGACCTCAGCAGAATTTGAACTCAGAACATGAAAATGGAAGGGATGCCGCTAAGCATTTCACCCGGTATGATAATGATTCTATCAGTTCGCTGCCTCAGTACTGTTTCACATATAAATTCTGAATTTTGGCACAAGGCCAGCAATTTCGAGGGCGGATAAAATTGATTACATCAACCCCAGTGTTCAACTGGTACTTATTTCTTCGACTTCAAAAGGATGAAAGGCAAAGTCAACTTTGGCAGAATTTGAACTTAGAATGTGAAGACTGATGAAATGCTGCTGAACATTTTGGCTGGCATGCTAACGATCCTGTCATCTCACCACCATGAATGTTTCACATATTAACAACAATAAAGAGGTTTATGAAGTTGTCACTTTTGTTGGCAGATAAAAAGAAAGGCTCAACACCATTTGGTTCTCAATCTTTCTAACTTGAGAGATCTGTAGTGTATACTCAAGTGAAATTCCTCTCTCCCCTTTATCTATCTATATCATCATCATCATCATCATCATCATCGTTTAACGTCCGCTTTCCATGCTAGCATGGGTTGGACGATATGACTGAGGACTGGTGAAACCGGATGGCAACACCAGGCTCCAATCTAATTTGGCAGAGTTTCTACAGCTGGATGCCCTTCCTAACGCCAACCACTCCGAGAGTGTAGTGGGTGCTTTTACGTGTCACC
This sequence comes from Octopus bimaculoides, assembly GCF_001194135.2. Taxonomy (NCBI): domain Eukaryota; kingdom Metazoa; phylum Mollusca; class Cephalopoda; order Octopoda; family Octopodidae; genus Octopus; species Octopus bimaculoides. Next base: position 17,150,889 of record NC_068985.1, read on the forward strand.
CGCACGAAAACGGCCACGCTCGAAATGGTGTCTTTTATGTGCC
>NC_068985.1:17151183-17154816 GCF_001194135.2 Octopus bimaculoides
GCCCAATGTACGAAGGTCTTGCCTCACCACCTCAGCCCAGGTCTTCCTGGGCCTACCTCTTCCACGGGTTCCCTCAACTGTTAGGGTGTGGCACTTTTTCATGCAGCTATCCTCATCCATTCTCACCACATATAAATATATATATAAAAATGAGAATGTGTGTGTGTGTGTGTGTGTCTGTCTGTCTGTGTGAATCCCTAACACTCGAGAATTACACAATCAATTTCATTCAAATTTTATACATGCTTTACTTAGGGTCCCGGTTGTGTTTTAGTCAAAAAAAATTTTTAACTTCTTGCATAGTTCGAGCCTACAGCAACATCATATCTCCTCCACTATTTAAGTATTACATGTCAAAAGTGAAACAAAAACACTCATGTCATTTGAACCGGAATCTCAAAAACATTGTCCCCTTACATCTCAGTCTCATTTAAGTACCACGACAGGCAAATAAAAATTACTTGTTATATATACATGCATCCAAATATAGCAGGTAACAGCTAACCTTTGGCCACTATTTGGACCTTGTTGTGTCCACTAGTCTGATTAGTTGGTATTGGTGCAGTTTTTCTCTTACTTGATTGTGCCAACTGCTGCGTATGACTAAGATCATGTGGGACAACCTGTTCACAACCCTGTTTGAACCTACTGTTCCTTTCTTCATCATCACCATCATCGTCAATATTGCCAACAGCATCTCTCTACATACACAACTCAGCAAGCAACTCGTCCAAGTTCCAACACTTCTCTGTTCATGAATTACTTCACCATGGATCAACAGTGAATATACAACCTGCAAGAACTCCTGTACCAAGTGACCCAGAAAGCAGTATCACAGCCGTGACTTCACGTACGACATGTACCTGCAACCGGCTCAGCATCATGGCCACAACTTCTTGATACAGTATTTCAGCGACCATGTACAATTGACTACAAACTGGTATTCTCATCCTTGTGTGTGTGAACTTCTCACTTCGATGGCTATAGACACTTTCACTATTCTTTTCATTGCTATTCTTATATATACTTAACACACATGCATACACCTATGCTTATGCACACATATACACTTTGTTCTCACGACGGCCTGTCTATCATTCTGTATACATGACACACATGTTAACATATCAATAAATCTTCCCTTAATCATTTTACGTGGTTGTGTCTCCATTTTCTTTCTGGCACTTATATATATATGAAGGAATTTAAGACTGGAAGCTCATGGAAACTACTATATGCTGGTGATCTTGCCCCTATAGCAGAATCTATGACAGAAGTAGAAAAAAAATTCCAGGTGTGGAATTAAAACCTAGAATCAAAGGGTCTTAAAGTTAACCTAGCAAAAACAAAGGTTCTAGTAAACAAGAAGTCAGACAGGACCCTACTCACTTCAGGTAAATGGCCCTTCTTGGTATATAGGAAAGGTGTAGGCAGAAATTTCATTCAGTGCAAGCTATGGATATACAAGAGACGCAGTGGGATAGTAGGAAAGTTAACAAAGAAGGTAGTGTTTGCATGTGGAAGAGAATATGGCAAATGCCTGATGGAGGGTATCCTCTTGGTTGCACATCACTGAACGGTTTCCAGACAATTAATATCCTGGGCAAGATAGGGGTTCCAGACTGGAGATGCAAATTCCAGGTGAGGTCGCAGCATGGCTATATAAAGCCTCAGATAGATAACCAGAGAGCGGCTCACAAAGGACTTGGTAAGTGATGCTAAAATACCCTCAGCCTTCTTGACAATTTTAGCAATGTGTTTTGTCCAGCGCAAATCGCTGTCGACAATAATGCCCAGGTCACGTTCACAAGAAGACTTTTTGAGATTAGTGTTGTGGAGGGAGTAAGTAGATGCTGGGTTTTTCCTCCCAAAATGTATGGTGGAACATTTGTCCACAGCTAGCTTGAGTTGCCAGTCCATGATCCATTGCTGCATCATGTCCAGGTCTAATTGCAATAAAGATCTATAGTGTACAGGATCTTTCCTTTTTATTTTGGGGTACAGCTTGATGTCATCTGCATATTTCAACACTGTGGCATTCTTTAAGTTGGCATCTATATCATTAATATATGCAAAAGGGGGCCAAGAACAATTCCTGTGGTACACCAGATGTCATCTCATAGGGTGAAGAGTGCTGTCCTAGAACTGTGACAATGTCTTTTCGGCCGATAATGAAGGACTTCAACCAGTTATAGAGATCATCTCTTACACCCATTGCAGAGAGTTTCACCAGAAGTCTTTTGTGTGGCACAGAATTAAAAGCCTTAGCAAAATCAAGGTAAACAACATCCACCCAGGAGCTGCCATCAGTGATTCAGGTAATGTCCTCAAGAAACTCAATGAGTTGATTACAGCAGCTGGAGTTAGGAATAAATCCAAATTGTGATGGCTGAATGAGGCTGTGAGGCTTCCAGAAGTTCCAGAGGGTTTCTTTGACACAGGATTCCATCAGTTTGGCGATGCAGCTAGTAAGACTGACGGAGCGATAGTTGACAGGCGATGTGTGGTCACCTTTTTTGAACAGAGGGACAACACTGGCAGTTTTCCACTGCTCTGGAGTAACACCATTGTCAAAATAGAATTGAAAGAATAGTGAAAGTTGGTTCAGAAGAAAGTACCCACATTTGAGAAGTAGGTATGTTACACCATCGAGACCAGGAGAGGCATAGTTACGTTTATTCTTAAGGTGGCGTTTTAGCATTGCTGGTGTAAATTTCGTAGTAGTTATAGAGTCCAGTATCAGAGGTGATGGAGATAGAACATTTTGATTTTCGACAGTAAAGATACCTGCATAGCATCCAGCAATGAGTTCTGCACATTCTTTGAGATTGTCAGTAATCTGGCCTGTGTGGGGATTGCAAAGGGGACCAACTGGAGAGTGAGGTCTCTGCTTTGAATGTACATACTTCCAGAACATTTTGCTGTCAGGGTTGGTTGCTATGTGCTGTTCGAATTCAAGCATGGCCTTTTTTGTCACCTGCTTGAGATGGTTGGATGATCTATTGTACTTTTTCCTGTTAATCTCTGATTTGTGCATTTTGTATTCCTGTATTTTATATGATACTAAAATATGGATATTTTATATGATATTTCACTTGGATTATTGTTGGGCTTAAGAAAAATAATGATTTCACTTAGTTTCAAAGATTTGACAATGCTCATATGGATAATAAAAAATAGTTGTGCGTTCTGTGATTCCTTCAGAATCGCACATATCTGAAGTCTCAAAGCCTTACAAAAGTCTGAAGGGAGTAAATAAATAAAATTATCCTTCAAATTCCGTCCTACTGTTTTAAAATGGATGAATACGCTACATAAAGTAGTCCTGCTATCGATGTGGTTACCCATTTGAATTTTCTGTACGAAGGGAGATAATTACGTCAATTATATATTTTTTTGTAAGAGTGGTCAGTGTTTACCGGCGAGCTGGCGGAATCGTTAGCGCGCCGGGTAAAAGGCCTAACAACATTTCGTTCGTCTTCACGTTCTGTGTTCAAATTCCACCGAGGCTGACTCTGCTTTTCATCCTCTCGGGAACGATAAAATAAATACCAGTTGAAAACTGGAGTTCATGTAATGGACTTACCCCTTCTCCTGAAATTGCTGGGTTTGTGCCAAAATTTAAAATAATAA
>NC_068985.1:17155588-17158047 GCF_001194135.2 Octopus bimaculoides
ACTTTTGGAAACATGGGTGTTTTGCTCAACATCCTTAAACAAACCTTATTCAGAGACCTTTTGAGTGGGATGGGCTACTTGACCTGAAGAAAATTCTAACTGGGCCTCACCTACGAGGTCATGCGCTGTTTATCTTGATATGAGATCACCATGTTGCGCACATATGGTTGTGATGCATGTGCCTGGTGTACCCTTATCAGACGGGTAGTCACGATGGGTATATTGGGCTTTGTATATTTTACCCCAGTGTCACTTTGTTGATGGCATGCACTGCTCTCTCACTCAATAATAATAATAATGATAATAATAATAATAATGATAATAATAATAATAATAAGCTTACTGTTAACAGTGCTCAGATACATTACAATTCATTGGAAAAAGATAAACCAGGAAACAGAGAGCAGATATATAAGTGAAGCAAGGAAAGACAGCAATGATAGCTAGAAATAAATGCACTGTATACAAAATAAAATGTGAAAAATAGGCACAGGAGTGGCTGTGTGGTAAGTAGCTTACTTACCAACCACATGGTTCCCGGTTCAGTCCCACTAGGGCATCTTGGGCAAGTGTCTTCTATTATAGCCTCGGGTCGACCAAGGCCTTGTGAGTGGATTTGGAAAAGGGAAACTGAAAGAAGCCCATCGTATATGTGTGTGTGTGCATGCGTGTTTGTGTGTGTGTTTGTGTGTCTGTGTTTGTCCCCCCACTATCGTTTGACAACCGATGCTGGTGTGTTTATGTGCCTGTAACTTGGTTCAGCAAAAGAGACCGATAGAAACGAAACTATGTCACATATAGGCATAGGAGTGGCTGTGTGGTAAGTAGCTTGCTTACCAACCACATGGTTCCGGGTTCAGTCCCACTGCGTCGCACCTTGGGCAAGCGTCTTCTACTATAGCTTTGGGCCGACCAAAGCCTTGTGAGTGGATTTGGTAGACGGAAACTGAAAGAAGCCCATCGTATATATGTATATGTGTGTGTGTGTGTGTATATGTTTGTGTGTCTATGTTTGTCTCCCCCCAACATCACTTGACAACCGATGCTGGTGTGTTTACGTCCCCGCAACTTAGCGGTTCGACAAAAGAGCCAATAGAATAAGTACTAGGCTTACAAAGAATAAGTCCTGGGGTCGATTTGCTCGACTAAAGGTGGTGCTCCAGCATGGCCACAGTCAAATGACTGAAACAAGTAAAAGAGTAAAAGAGAGTAAAAAGAGAATATTGTGAGTGAGTGTAGCAAGCTGGCCCAAAAGCACTACAAAAGGAGGCACAATAATGTGACTGAGTTCATCCACTAGAGGCTATGTGTAAAGTACAGCCTGAACAGAGCACAGAAATGGTACGAACATGAACCAGGGGTCACTGAGGACAAGGAACATAAGATACTGTGGGATTTTACAATCCAATCTGACTCCCTAATTGAGGCTTGGAGACCAGATATCGTTGTGGTAGATAAAGGAAAAAGGAAACCAAGATCATAGATATTGCAATACCTGGAAGTGCAAGCATAGCTACAAAGAACTAGGAAAGATTGAAAAGTACAGACTACTAAAAGACGAAATTGCAAGAATGTTGACTATGGGGAGAGTGTCTGTCATTCCAGTAGTTGTAGGGGCACTCGGAGCACTAACAACCAAGTTCGAGAAATATGTCAGAAATTGGAATTGACATGAGAACAGAGCAAGCTGAAAAAGCTGCTCTGCTGAGGACAGCTAGGATTTTGAGATTGGTATGTTGAATGTCTCCCACCATAATTAACAAACAAGTATCAAAGCTTATAATGTGCGGACAGAGACCCTGTGAGACCTCTGACGGCAGGCTGCTGTCCGCTCTCACAGAATCTACCAGAACAAATAAGACCAAATGTTCTGAGAAGTAAAACAGTAATAATAATAATAATAATAATAATCCTTTCTACTGAAATTTTGTGGGAGGGAACTAGTCATTTACATCAACCCCGAAAGGATGAAAGACAAAGTCAATCTTGGCAGCATTTGAACTCAGAATGCGCAGATAGCCGAAATGTTTCGTTCAGCGTGCTAAGGATTCTGCAAGCTCACCACCTTGATGATGATGATGGTGGTGGTGGCGGCGGCGGCAGTGGCGGCAACGGCGGCAACGGCAGCAGCGGCGGTGGTGATGGTGATGATGATGGTGATGATGGTGATGATGATGATGATGATGACGACGACGACGATGACGATGACGATGATGATGGTGATGGTGATGATGATGATGATAATGGGATTATCTACTAATTCATGGAAAACAAAAGTGTTCTTATTCAAATCCAATCAGGAGCTGTGTCCACTGCTTTATGAATATGAAACTTTATGGTGAGTGATAATCAGTGCAATTGAAACAGTGAAAATGTAACTCTTTATTTCAATAATATTATCTTTAAAGATAATTATCAATATTACAAAGGTCAAATTGCATGTCCCTTTGTTTGTTGAT
>NC_068985.1:17159203-17163015 GCF_001194135.2 Octopus bimaculoides
TAGACTAAAACATTTATTTGAAAGAAGTTTCGTGAAAATATTGCGTAAAGAAAAAGAATAGAATAAGTAGATATAAAAACATGAATGAAAATTTTATTATGAATGAAAGATTAAACTTTATATAACTTAAGTCATAATAAAACAATTAACCATATTGTATAATCAAAAAAAAATTAAATAAAAAGACTAGTTATTTATCCCATAAAATAAAAAAAAATATTAAACAGTAAATATCATAACATAACAATAAACCATTGCTCTAAGAAAGTTTTTTTTTAAGTAAAAGATCTGCTGGGAAGGATGTAGTCAACTAAATTAAATTCCGTCCATTACTGTTATGTATAGTGTTGATCACCGAGGAAAGAAAAATGAAAAACAGTTTGAAGTTAGAACATACGGTAGTGAGGCTAAAGACTGTGAATTAATTAACTTCCTGATCCACTTCTTGACTATCTTTATAACATCCTTATTCTGAGGTGGAATAGTTTAAATCATAGGTCCTGAAAGTGGGCACTACCACCCCCATTGAGGCAGTCCAGGTGGACGCTGGTCCAGGGGGTGAGGACGGTAGAGGAAAAGGAGGCGTTGAGAGGAAGGCAGTGGATTGGGGGACGCTATGAATTTATTATAATATTATTACAGTATTGTATACAAATTATATAATATTATATCAAATATCAAATGATTCATAGTATATATTAAATTAGGAAAATATAAAATATTTATTCATACATAAAAATAAGGGTGGAGACGCTGAGGGTATTATGTGACCATGAGGGGAGTGGTGGCCCAAAAAGTTTGAGAACCTCTGGTTTAAATGAAAGAAAATGGCTCCAGTCAGGAATTGAACCCCTATTGCAAACTCAGCTCACCAGGAGATTTCCCTTTGATCCATAGCACTTGTCACTTATTGCCTCAATTCATATTGATTTCTAAAATTGTCATAAGGTGACAAATATTAGGAGTAGTTGCTTACATTTATCTCAGCATTTGACTGACATTTTTATTTTGACCTTAGCAGATTTACATCTCACCTAGTTCAGTATGTTGATTACATAGATTATTATTAGAAGAAAAAAGTGTGCTACGGGGGCGGGTACAAAGGTATCTGAACATTCCTTGATAGCAATAATACTGCTCAATATTGTTGAAATGTGTGATATTGTCAGATGGTACTGAAACTGGGATTTTCAGTCAGCAGCTGAAAGGATTGTTTCACAATGTAAGCAGTTTGTAAAATATAACTCTTAAGTTTTGCAATATAATGGGACATAACTACGCAGATCCAGAAAAAATATCTTATTGTAGTTAATTATATCCCTTTACATTCTGACTTCATATTCCGCATGTTCAAATGAACTAACTAGGGAACTTCTTTGCGATTTCTTGAGCTGCAAGAAATAGCAACCAAATCTCCTTCAAATAACATCCTATTATCTTAAAATGCATACATTGACTGATGTGGTCTTTCGTTCTTTCACTGGGGAAAAAGATGGGACGATCAAGGCTGGAATGCCTCTGACCATAGGTTTGTTTGAAAAGAACTGACCTGTAGTTAAACCACAACACCAACAACAATAACCTCACACAACTTGTATAGCCTTCAGGTAATATTCGAAATTATCACCACTGTATGTGGAAGAGTTCGAGTATTGTGTTAAACTCCATTCATGCTCACTCAGAAAAAGGATCTAGGCATAAAGGGAGACTGGACATTCCTTATAGCTACAGTCGAAGTAATGTTTGATAACTACAAAGAAGCAATTAAATATTTCACTCCATTGTTTAACTTTGCTGAGTTCAGATGCCACACTTTATAGGGAGTTGGTGTACTATGGTGACAATATTGAATGTGGGTACTACTAAAGCAGCGCGGACCCGAACGCGCAGTCACGCGTCCGCGTTAGCTAGTCGTGAGTGGTCGATCCTAACCCTAACCCTAACCCTAAACACGTATTCATTTGCACACGCGGGTTAGGGTTAGGGTTAGGATCGACCACTCAAGACTAGCTAGCGCGTTCGGGTCCGCGCTGCTTTAGTAGTACCTTGAATGTGTCACTTTGTCTGGCGCCTCAGGCTGTAGTAGCAGTTGTAGCAGAGAAGTTGGTGGAAATTATTAACTTCAAGACACTAGCTACCAGGGGTGAGAGAGAGAGAAACATGAAAGGAAAGTCGTTGTCGTGGTCGCCATCGTTGTTGTTTAACCCTAGTTCAGCCTTAATCAAACAAACCATTGATCAAAGATATTCCAGCCATGCCTGATTCAATCATCTTTCACCAGTGTATTTTTTTGTCTTTTCTACACAAGACAGTGGAGGTACATGGCCCAACAATTAAGGTGTTGGCGCTCACGATCGTAAAACCACGCTATCAATTCCTAAATTGCTCAGTGCACCGTGTTTCTAAGCAAACCGGTTCATTTTATGTTACTTCAATCCATTCTGGTGTAAAAAGGTTCCAGCAATTGCTGGGCGGTTAATTCTGTAACAGATCGGTGTCCCATCCAATGAGGAATGTTGTAATCTCAATCATTTACACCCCATGAGAACTGGATTAATCTCTGACCTTATCAGCCTTAGAACTCATGACGGACTTAATTCTATGAATAAGTTTACTTAGGAGGGAATGAATTCGATATTTGAATTGAAAGAAGCAGAACAAATACCACAAGGCATCCAGTTTCATGTTCTTGCAAACCTGCAAGTTTACTGCCCTAGATTGGTACTTTTTTTTATCAGGAGGGAGGGGAGTATTCACTACACTTTACAGAGCCTCTGAGACTGATGGGAGAGGACAGAGAAAGGTAACTGGAAGCCTAGTCTGACTGCTTTGCTACAGAGCAGTCTCCACTAATGGTACCCAGGGTACCAGCTAGTAGTCTTAAACTGGGCAACAAATTAATTCTACCAGCCAAGTAGGTCATGGTGGAATTTGATATTCAAATTGAAAGAACCAGAACAAGTACCACAAGGCATCCAGTCTTGTGTTCTTACAGTCCTACCAGTTTACTGCCCTAGATTAGTACTTTTTTATCAGTATTTATTTATTGGTGTTTTTTTTATCAGTGTTTTTTTTATCAGTACTTTTTTTATTGACCCTGAAAGTATAATAATAATAATAATAATAATAATAATAACTGCATTTTTATCCTGGGGAAGAGATGGAAGCCCACAGGTGCTAAATCTGACGAATAGGGCAGGTGTGGAAATGGTACCATGTTTTTGGTGAGAAACTCATGAGTCAGGCGAGCTTGGTGATAGGCTGTATTGTCCTTGTGAAGAATATAATTCTTCACATCCCACAGATCTGGTCACTTTGCCAAATGTCCTCCCTCAAATGCTTCAAAACATCACAGAAGAACCCTCAATTGGTGGTCTGGCTCTGGGGGATGAATTCTCGATGCACAATACTGCATATGTCAATTAAAACATCCAGGGACGTTATTCCACTTTTGAAGTGCCTGTGCTACTCAAAACATTACATATGACCCACTGCTTCATCACCATAAGCTTGCCGAAGCATGCTCAATCTCTCTGTAGCAGACTTTCCAAATGTAACACAAAATTTCATGTTGGCTCTTTGTTCCAAGTTCCTGTGTATGACAAAAGTCACAGACTACAGCATACACATAATCACAAAAATACAAATTTCACAATTTGCAAAGTTAGCAGCAATATCACGTGGCACACTGTCTCATGAAAGTCACTGCTATATCTCACTGTGCACACAACCATGTGCTGCCATCTGTTGGTGCACTACAGAACTAACCCGGGAACATTTTGATATCACCTTGTATATATATATATATATAT
>NC_068985.1:17163025-17170406 GCF_001194135.2 Octopus bimaculoides
ATATATATGTATACCAGAGTGAGCACGTAAATGGGCAACAAGGTGGAAAAAAGAGTACTCAAATACCAGAGGTAGAGTAATATGCTTTATTTATTTTGTCTAACAAATCTGTCCGATGAACAGGGACGTGAAACTCCAAGTGACAGTTTTTTGTTATATTTCTGCTGCTTTTAAATAAAGCATATTATATTTCTCTATTATATTTCTTCAAGTAACAGTTTTTTGTTATATTTCTGCTGCTTTTAAATAAAGTATATATATATATATATATATATACACACACACACATATATTCCATGTGTATGTAGGTATGTATGTATGTGTGCGTGTATGTAAGTATGTATGTATGTATGTATGTATGAATGTATGTATCTATGTATGTATATTCAAATGTTTTTGAACAAATACTTGATGCAATCACAAAAACTTGAAGCAAGATTTTCTTTAAAAAATCAACTATTTAAAAATATTGTCGGAAAAATAAATTACACAAACCTTCTGGAAGGAAGTTTTTGTAGTGTGTATGTAAGCATTTTTATTGATAAATTTATGTGTGATAAAGTAATCCATATAGAGGAAGTTGTTTTTAGTATTCATGTTAACATTTTCCAGTTTAGTTTCAGATTTAGAATTCTTATACAGTATCCTTCTTTTGCCTTTCATAATTGATCATTTTCTTTTATCGTGAAAAAAAAAAAAGAAATTCTTTGAATTTCTTCATTTCCACAAATATCTAGGTATTCATTACATGGAATATTTTCTGAGAGACAAATCATTAATTTGTTGTTTATGGCACCCCCACATATTGTATTAATTCTGATCCTGTTTGGCCAATGTACTTCTCATTGCATTGACAGCATATATTGCAATAAATGAGATTTTTTGAATGGCAATTCATGTTTGCATTATTTTTTTATTTCCTTCCCATTCTTAAATCTTGTCAATTGTTCAATTATTTTACAAGTCCCACAACTATAATCTCCACAGTTTGTTACTTGCATTCTCATTAATATTTTTTTTATGTGAATTTCACCTATGTTAAAAACCTTTCAAAACTGGGCGGTTGACTTCAGCTATTCATAATATGTGATTTGTTAGTTTTGTATGATTTGATGACTAATGTAAAATTAGAAGGTACAGTTTAGCTGAATCTAAGATGTGGTTTCTAAGGATACAGGTGACTAGAAATGGAATATTTGCATTTGTATTTTTGTATTCACCCTCATTGTGTGAGTTTTTCCTTAAAACAGAGATTGGGATTTCTTTTGTTTTAGTTATGGCATCAAGCCATAGAAACCAAGCCAAAACAGACTATGGAATCTGCTGAGACCCCTGGCCTCGCCAGCTCCTGTTCAGTCATCTAACCTTGCCAGAATGGAAAACAGATATTAAATGTTGATGATGACAATGTGCACCATAACAAGAGAGTTTCCTCTTTATAGACCTGCTCAAGGAAGTGTCCTCTTTTTAAAGTCAATTGATATTCCTATTGTGAAGAGAGTAAAATATGAAGAAAACATATTAAAACAAGAGCACTCAAAGAGTACAAACATCTGCCAACACAACACCAGCATCCTCTCAATGATTAGCCAGAGATGATTTTTAAAATGAGAATATCTGAAATAAACTTGACTGCTCTCACAAACAAGAATACTAAAAATGAACCCGACCACTCTCAACAATTAAGAAAAAAAACGGAAAAATAATCCAGAATCCTTGTCTGGTCTCAGATCAATCCCAAAATCTAATCAGTTCATGCCAGTCATGAGGTCAGTTTCATCTGAATCCATCCAACGATTCTTGAGATATCTTGTCCATGGATAAGCAAATACGACTGAAAACAATACCTCTGCCTTCGCTAAGGTGTAGGTAATAACCAGCATAACACACCACATCTTCGAAATCAACAGAATGATCAGTCAATTGCAATCCTTTTTTTTTTCTTTAAGTGTTGTAGACCCTATTTCATTATAAAAATATTAAATCTACTCAAACGATCTGTATTTGAAAGGCTGGCTTTTCTCAGTCATTGGAAACTAAATTCTTATTTATCTTATCCCAACCTCTTTTGCATGTGGTCCCCTTTTGTTTGTTGCATACATTAATGACATAGATGCCAACTTAAAGAATGACACAGTGCTGAAATATGCAGATGAGATCAAGCTGTACCTTGAGATAAAAAGGACATATCCTGAACACTATAGATCTTTCCTGCAATTGGACCTGGACACAATGCAACAATGGATCATGGACTGGCAACTCAAGCTGGCTGTGGATAAGTGTACCACCATCCATTTTGGGAGGAAAAATCCAGCATCCACATACTCTCTCCACAACATTGATATCAAGAAGTCTTCTTGTGGACATGACCTGGGCATTACTGTCAGCAGCAGTTTGCACCAGACAAAGCACATCACTAAAATTGTTAAGAAAGCTGAGAGTGTCTTGGCATCACTCAGCAAGACCTTTGGCAGCTGCTCTCCAGCTATCTATTTAAGGTTGTATATGGCTATGATGCAGCCACACTTGGAATTAGCATCACCAGTCAGAAATCCCTATCTTGTTCAGGACATTGACCTCCTGGAAATTGTTTAGAGATGTACAACCAAGCAAATACTCTCCATCAGGCACCTACCATACTCTGAACATCTTGCTTCCCTGGACATAGATACATTGAAGCTCCAACGTCTAGCACCCACAAAATTATTAACCATTGCACCAACAACCACCTTGAGCACCTTTTTAAGCTCCATGTGTCTAACACATGTGGGCATGCCTACAAAGTCAGAAAACAGCACAACTCCCATGACTTTTGAAAACATTTTTTTACACTCAGAGTTGCTGAAATATGAAACAAACTACTTGCATCAGTTGTTAGTTGCTGAGACATTGCATCCTCTAAAACCTCCATGCTTCCTGAAATTTGCCAACACTACACCTGATACCCCCACCTCCATATGCATGCAAACATGTAGACCATGACTCATACACTGTTCACTTTCCTGACTTTTGTACATAATTCTATGTACTGTACATGCACCTTTGATGAGTTGTAGTGCACCTGGGCACTATACATAATCATTTTCTTATTATTATTAAAATTATTATTATGATAATGCTGAGTTGTAATGTAGACATAAAGCTAAATATGTTGGGAGCTGCAGAGTGCATCTGGACCAGAAGGATTTATCATAACTGTCATACTTCCATTAGAAAAGTGTATAATTTTATAAGTAATATGAGTTCTTTTATTAACTTTTAATGAAAATTGTATTCATCATCATCATCCTCATCACTTAACGTCCACCTTCCATGCTGGCATTTGTGGGATGGTTTGACAGGAGCTGGCCAGGCAGAAGCCTGCACCAGACTCCAGTGACTGTTTTTGGCAAGGTTTTTACAGCTGGATGCCCTTCCAAACACCAACCACTTTACAATGTGGACTGGGTGCTTTTAAGTGGCACCTGCACTGACAGGGTCACCAAGTACTTGCAAGACAAAAAAAAACCTTTCAAGAGGAGAGGGGGCATTGGAGGAGGTGATCTTGTGTCAGATGCTGAAAGGTTTAGTGAGACAGAGAGACAGAAATAGGTGTCTTGCTGTAGAGGAGATACAAGGTTACTCATCTGGTGGAGAGAAGGAGAGAGAGAGAGAGAGAAGGAATGAAGATAGAAACAGGTGCACTGCCACAAAGAAAATACAAAGTTACCCAAGCTGAGGGAAGTGCAAGGGAAGGAGCAAGAGAGAGAGAGAGAGAGAGAGAGAGAGAGCGAGAGACAGCAGGATAGAGATGGTGACAAAGTGCCAGGCATGCTCAGAAGGGACAGGGATCAGAATATAAATGGGATGGTTGTGTAAAGGAAGAGAGATATATAGATGGTGGCAAGTGCCAGGGCATACCCTTGAGGTTCGAATGTCATAATATAAGTGGTTAGATATTGTGAGGAACCGTGATTAGAGAGTGCGGTTCGGAGGTGGGGGTCGCGAAAACCTGGGTATATATACAGTCGGGGAGCTACCAGATAGCAATGATACAGAGGAACAGGGCCGTGAGAACAGGATTGGGGAGTGAGGGGTAGGCATAGTGTATGAAGGAGGAAATGTGAGGAAGGGAAGAGATGTAGATATGTAAATTGGTTTGTTGGGTTAAGGTGTGTGGAAAGTTTTCTTGTTACGTGTGGGTGGAATACACATGTCGCGGGGGTGGGGGGCTAGCGGAGAGCAATGATACAGTGGGACAGGGCCAGGAGAACAGGATTGGGAGGTAAGCATAGCGCATGAATGGGAAATGCGAGGAAGTGAAGAGATGTAGTTTGGTTTCTTGTAGCTGAGTGTGTGAGAAATTTTCTTGCTAATTGTGGGTGCGACACACAGGCTTCGAGAACTCAGTTCGCGGGAGGGTCTTCTCAAGAACCTCATATCGCCAGATATCTCGGTCCATTGTCGTTTCCTCCGTGAGGCCCAACATCCTGAGATCGGTCCTTACCACTTCATCCCACGTCTTCCTGGGTCTCCCTCTCCCGCAGGTGATCGACACTTCTTTATGCAGCTGTCCTCATCCGCATCACATGTCCAAGCCAACGTAGTCTTCTCTCTTGAATGCCACATTTAATTCCTCTTATGCCCAACTTTTCTCTCAATACATTTTCACTTTGTTGTACATGCGCACTGAGCATACTACCTTCGTTTCTGTCCAGTCTGTGCATATCTTCTGTATTCAGAGCCCATGTCTCCAAAAATCGATTTCATATTTTAAAAATATATAAATACAATATGTTTATACATATTTATTGATTGTTATTTAATTCTAAAGAATATTATTTTTATTTTCTACTCATGGGTGACTTGTGAGTCACACTTCTTTAATTTTTTAATAAAATGAAACCAATAGCTGAAAAAATATTTACTGGTAACTTAAGCTCTATAAAAATATGTACTTTGAAGTTTGACTAAAAGCCAGTTTATAATATGAAGAAGAAAACGGGTGTTTCGTTTAATAATCATAAATAGAGAACACCATATACTTTGTGTTTTTTTTTTTTTTTTTTTTTTTGTGAGATTTCCGGTTTTTTTTTTTGGCTGCTTTGCTTATCTCGCTGAAGCAAGAAATAAACACTACGTAGAGTTACGTACCTTGCTTACACTCTACAAATAGTAACATTGTTAATTTCGTCGTTGCAAAAGGTAAGTTGCTTTCACTCTCGCTTTTTTTTAAAGAATAAGTTTTTACTTGTTTTATTTTTCGTAACATCCCTAAAAAAAAATTATAACTTCTCCTTCTCAACATACTTTTCAGTCTTTTTCGATTTACTCGTTTATTTCTCAGAAATGTGTTATTTTGGAAATTTTGTCAACTGTTATTTTGTTATTTATTATTCCAAGAAAACGAGAGATCTTTTGTAAATAATAGTTTTGCCCCTCTATATATGTATGCGTATATATATATATATATATATATATATATATATATATATAACGTATCGGTATATTTTTCTCCGTTAAAACGAATATATGGACATACAAAGGAAGATGAGACCAAGAAGTTTTATATAAACTTAAGTGAAGTGAAATAAAAAATAGCTAAACCATATTTTACATAATGTCAGTGTTATGGTTATAAAGCATTTTATAAGTGTTTTCCTTTATTTTATAAATCGGCAAGTCGGCTGAAATTAGTGAATGCTACATTACCGTCAAGCATATGAAATATTTCACAATGAGCCTATGTAGAATCTTCTACGTACTTGGTTGACTTGCTAAAACTAGTAGCCAAATTTCCCTGAAATCCTGTCCTATCGTCTTGGAACTTTAACTAATCGCCCATAAAAACCATCTAAGGCTATATTGGCTAGTTAAGTAATAGATACATGATGCATGAACGTCTTTTTATCATAGGTTTATTCAGTTAGTGCCAACATGGGACTAAACAATATTTAGCAGTGAATCTCCACGTTGTAGGTTGATCTCTCAGAAATAGCAGCCAAGTTACCCTAAAATAATATCCATCCTAGTTTTAGAAATAGTAATACATGTAATATTATATAAAAATGACGGAATGGTCACGGCTAGAAAGCTTTTGATCATATATCTGGTCTATCAGGCCTACGAGGGGCTAAACAACAGAATTAGCAATCAGATTAAGAGGACTGAGACCTCAAATGTAGGAGACAAGTATAACTGATTGATCGACTCCAGTTTTCGAATATTGACTTTACCGATCCAGGAAGCAACGAAACGCAAAGTTGGCCTCATTAAGTTCGATATTTACAAACAAATACCATCTCATTGTAATAGAAATTTATTTACATTTTTCAGGGATATTGCTTTTGTTTTATATTCTCTTTGCATAATGTTTCAACTATATTTTCACCATCTCTTTCAGTATTCCGATATTCTTTTATTCCCGGATACAAAACCTCTTACTTATAGATGTCGTAATTGTTCAGGACATCAAAGGTGGATTGAAATCAATGCCGGCTGTTGAAATGGAAGGTTAGTGTTTGACAATTCCTTATTTTCTTTAGGTATCCATCGTTAAGTAATCACCAATGTAATATATATATATATATATATATATATATATATGTGTGTGTGTGTGTGTGTGTGTGTAGTAAGCATTTCAAAGCCAACGAGGAAGCCTCTGCGCGCAATTGCTCGACATTCTAGAAATAGCAATCAGAATCTCTGTCAAACCATAAACTACTGTGTTAACTAAAGAACTACACTTAAAACAATAAAATCTCTCTTGATACACACACACACAAAAGGATTAACCCGACTGGAACGCTTTTTGTTATTGGTCGTCTCGATTAGATTAACATGGAGCGAAACAAATACTACAATTTATAACCTCTACGTAATCGATCCATCCATCTGCTAAGAACAGCAACCGAATTTCCCCGAATCCCACCCTAAATCAGATAAAAGAATTCATGGTTACGGATGGAAAAACTTTGTTAATAGGTCTATTCAGTCAGACCCGACTTCGGGCTAAACTAATGGAGCAGTAATATTTTTACATTTTCTTCTTAATTTTAATTAAGTTATGCACTTCCATGATTTATATCGACATACGAATTATATGGCAAATGATTTCATTTTAAAATTCAACATCGATAATGAGACCGGAGTAATAAAGCTTTCCTATAGTAATAAATATAAAAGGGAAGGAAACAATTATAAGCACATTGCTTAAATTTACAAACATAATGTTCGAAAAAATACATCAAACAGTTCGTAAAAGACAAGTTATAAGGTTTTTTATACTAACACATATGCACCTATTTATTTACAATATGTTGTTTGTTCCACACACACACATACATATATTAGTGTGTGTATGTATATATATATATATATATATGTGTGTGTGTGTGTGTGT
>NC_068985.1:17171274-17178135 GCF_001194135.2 Octopus bimaculoides
TGCTAGCATGGAGAGCGGACGTTAAACGATGATGATGATGATGATATATGATATATATATCATCATCATCATTTGATGTCCGTTGTCCATGCTGGCATGGGTTGGGCTGTTTGACCACAGCTGGTGTGCCGCACCAGGCTCCAGTCTGATTTGGCATGGTTTCTACGGCTGGATTCCCCCTCCTAATGCCAACCACTTTACAGAGAGTGTTAAGTGCTTTTATATGGCGCTACACGTGCGCTTTTTACTTGCCACCAGCACGGCACTCTTATAAGCCAATCCTCTTCACCAGGGAGAGGGCCTTAACACTTCTGCTGTGAAGTACAAATCTTCTTGAGTAGAGCAAGGTGCCAGATATCTTGGTCCTTTGTTATCTCATCTGAAGGGTTCAGATCCTGAGGTCGTCCTTCACTACCTCATCTCAGTTCTTCCTGGGTCTCCCTCTTCCATATGTTCCATCTACTTTGACAGATCAGCACTTCTTTATGGAGCTGTCTGCACCCATCTGCATCACATGACTAAACCAGTGCAGTCTTTTCTCTTGCACACTGCAACTAATTCTTCTTATGCTTAACTTCTCTCTCAAAACACTAGCACTACTTCAAACAAAAATACACTTATGTTACACATCCAGCAGTGCATACTAGCCTCATTTCTTTCTAACCTTTACATGTCCTCTGCATTCAAGGCCCACATCTCACTACCATGTAGAATTGCTGTCCGTATACATGCATCAAACAATCTTCCTTTCACTCGAAGAGAGAAACCTTTCGTAGCCAACAAAGGTAAAAACTCTCTGAATTTACTCCATCCTATTCTTATCCTAGCTATTTACACTCTCCATACATCCTCCCCTACTACTAATTTTGCCCACTAGGTAGCAGAAATTATCCACTTCTTCTAATGAGCCACCAGGGCATTTCAGAGAATCAATTTCCACGAGTCGCTAAAGTTTTTATGGATCTTGTGCATCTTCCACATATGAAAACTATCTTCTCAGATAACCTTCCTATTTATCTACTGTTTACACTAGGTACACTGCTTAGTCCATAGCTTACACTGAGTACACCATATGGAGTTCCTGCTTACACATCATCATCATCTGCCAAGTACATCAGTTTACTTTTGGCTAGATATTTTTCTTTCAGTTGTCTTATTAGGGAGGTAGTAGTACTTCTCCCTGACACAAAACCGAACTGCATCACATCTAGACTAATTCTCTTCCTAATTAATTGATTTAACAGTTCCAGAATTAATGTACAAGTGACTGAGCATTACTCAATCACATGTATCCTTAACAGAATTCTCATGCAGAATCAGTGTGGCACAATGTATGACAAGGCTGTCCTTTTTGAGTTACAGGTACAATCCACCCAACAAACTTGTGTACAGTTTTTGTCAACCCAGTTTCACTTGCAAAGTATGAGCTCCGAGGCTATTGAATATATTTCCCAAGATACCATGCAGTAGGATTGAATCCAGGTCTTCCTGGTTACAGAGCAAACTTCTTAACCTTTCAACAATACTGCACCTACATCATCATCATTATTATTATTTAATATCTGTTTTCCATGCTAGTATGGTTTGGACAGTTTGATCAGAGTTGGCAAGCTGGGGAGTTGTACCAGGTTCCAGTCTGATTTGGCTTGGTTCTTACTGTTGGATGAATCAACCATTTTACAGTGTATGTTGGGTGCTTCTTCTATCACTCAACCCTCTATCACTATTCTATCTACTGTATTACTGCTGTAATTTATAAAATGCTTTTACATAATGGATGCATTTCCTTTTATATATTTTGCAAAATTGAAATCAAAATATCACTATTTGGTTTGACATCATTATTACAACTTATACAACTCAATGCCAGTACAAACTAGCTGGTCTTGACTCCACTTATGCAAATACTCTAACAACAATTTGGAGCAGTTTGTTATATTTGACACTAATCAAAATTCCTGCTACTACACACTACTTCTTACCTTAACATTAAATATACATCATCATTGTTTAACATCCGCTTTCCATGCTAGCATGGGTTGGACGATTTGACTGAGGACTGGTGAGCCAGATGGCTACACCAGGCTCCAATCTGATTTGGCAGAATTTCTACAGCTGGATGCCCTTCCTAACGCCAACCACTCTGAGAGTGTAGTGGGTGCTTTTACGTGCCACTGGCACAAAGGCCAGTCATGCAGTGCTGGTAACGGCCACACTCAAAGTAGTGTATTTTACGTACCACCTGCACAGGAGCCAGTCCAGGGGCACTGGCAACGACCTTGCTTGAATGTCTTTTCACGTGCCACCGGCACGAGTACCGGGAAGGCAATGCTGGTAACGATCACGCTCAAATGGTGCTATTTACGTACTACTGGCATGGAAGCCAGACAGCTGCTCTGGCAAGGATCACGCTTGGATGGTGCTGTTAGCGCTCCACTAGTACAGGTGCCATCACGATTTCGCTTTCACTTACCCCAACAGGTCTTCGCAAGCCGAGTTCAGTGTCCAATGAAGGAGACGTTGGCATGGGTGCCAGTCGTCGAATTTAGTTCAATTTCGATTTCACTTGCCTCAACAGGTCTTCGCAAGCAGAGTTCAGTGTCCAATGAAGGAAAGGTACGCATAAGTGGGCTGGTTACTCCCCTGGCAGAGGCCTTGGATTATGGTCTCACTTGACTTGCCGGGTCCTCTCACGTACAGCATATTTCCAAAGGTCTTGGTCAGAAGTCATGGCCTCGGTGAGGCCTAAAGTTCAAAGGTCGTGCTTCACAACCTCATCCCAGGTCTTCCTGGGTCTACCTCTTCCACGGGTTCCCTCAACCACTAGGGTATGGCACTTTTTCACACAGCTATCCTCATCCATTCTCGCCACACATATATATATATATATATATATATATATACACACACACACGTAAGTTATATTATAATATATATATATAAAAATAAATTAAATAAATATATATGTAGGCATGTACATGTATGTGTGTGTATATATGCATACACACACACACACACACATAATTTTTTTTATTATATGATCAAATGCCACGCATCCATTTTCAAGTAAGTTTTATCTTATTCTGATGCGCACTCTACAATCTATCTATTCTATCTCCCTCTCTTGTTCTTCCTTTCTGTTTTTCTCTCCCACCCTTTCTCTAATTCTTCTCTCCCCTTCACTGTTCCATCTCTCTCTCTCTCTCACTCTTCCTCCTTGACTCTCTCGTTGCTCACACGTGACCAACGGCTATCTATCTTTCTTTCTTCCACTTCCTTCCTAAAGACAAGACATGCTTTTGCCGGTCTCTTCTCAAAGCTCATTTTTCCAGCATTCACCACTTCACATCGTCTTGACTTAACAGCCCTCACTCACTGTTTGTTTTTACTGTTTTCTTCTTACTGTCCTGTTTTTGTTTCCACTTTAAGCCTCTGCAAAAAATCCCAAATTTCATTTAATTTGCTTTGCGAGAAGGACTGTTTTAACAGTCGTGTCTTATCCCTACCTTCGAAACGCGGAGTAGATAAAACGGGACAACTGATGAAGGGAATGTTCTTTATGTTGCCTGTCTCGTTTCTCTAAATGTTTCTTTCATTGTTCGAAAAAAAGTTCGTTTTCCTTGCTTTTGTTTTTTATGTTCTCGTTTCTCATTTGTTCACATTTTTTTGATGTCCTGTACCCATATATGCATGTATATATACATATATATGTAGGCATGTACATGCATGTGTGTATATATGCATGTATATATATATATATATATTTATTTTATTCTATATATATATATATATATATATATACATACATATATATATATATATTATAATATTGTTATGTTGACATCAATTTTAAAATCCATCCAAGACTTAACCCCCGTGCTATCAGCCCACTACAAAAATTGAACTCAGGACACATAACAACATTACATCACAACTACTTTACCTCAACCGGTCCAGTTCTCTTTAATACCATACCAAAATACGTCAAAATGGAAACGGGTCCCATAAAATTCAAAAGTTCACTGGACAAATTTCTTCAAAAAATCCTGGACCAACCTCCTACAACCGGATATGTCTCCAATAATAATAAATCTTTGCTAGAGTGGACCCTGGTGCCCCATATATAACTAAAAGACTTCACTAGGTGGTGCTATTAAGTTGGACATGGCCTGGACTTATACTGGCCGAAACCTATCAGAGTTATCATGGCACTAGTATCTGCCATGACTGTGGTTTTACTTGGCTTGATGGGTCTTCTCAAGCACTGCATAATGCCTCTGTGAGGCCCAATGCTCAAAGCCAGGCATAATGCCAAATGGTTTCAGTCCTTTCCTTTTTGAGGCCCAACACTCGAGAGGTGTTTCTACATGCCACCAGCATGGATGCCATTTGCATGACACCAATATCTGCCACAACTGCAATTTTACTTGGCTTGATGGGTCTTCTTCTCAAGTACAACATAATGCCAAAGGTCTCAATCATTGCCTCTGTGAGGCCCAATATTTGAAAGGAGCTCAGTCTTGGTCCTTGCCTCTGTGAGGTCCAACGCTCGAAAGATGCTTTTATGTACTACTGACATGGGTGCCATTTGCGTGACACTGGTATCTGCCACAACTGCGATTTTACTTGGCTTGATGGGTCTTCTTCTCAAGCACAACATAATGCCAAAGGTTTCAGTCATTGCCTCTGAGGCCCAACATTCAAAAGGAGCTCAACCACTTTGCTTCCATGAAGTTCAACACTCGAAAGGTGCTTTTTACGTGTCACATGGCATTTTAAAGGCGAACTTTATGGAGGTTACTTTTTTAACGGTAATATATAAATGTAGTATATATGTATATAAATATATGAATGACGTCGTGAAGTATGTTTGCCACTTAAATGCGGCTAACTCCTAAGGGTGAATGCTACTGTAGCTTGTAGTCCCAGGAGAACATCTCCTCCAGCTGGTCATTGACACACTTTCTGTGCCCTGTCGGTATTTGCAAAGGGAAGTCATCCTTCCCGTCGTCAATCTGACGTGATACGCATGGACCCGGGTTTCTGGTTGTTTACCCTTCGTCAGCGTACGACAATCACCGATCTTTGATGCGAAAGTGTGTCAATAGCCAGCTGGAGGAGATGTTCTCTTGGGGCTACAAGCTACAGTAGCATTCACCCTTAGGGGTTAGCCGCATTTAAGTGGCAAACATACTTCACGCTGTCGTGTAGGTACTGTTTATACCTCGTTCAGAGATTTATATATGAATGAAGTGTTTAATGTTTAAGAATGAAATGAAGTAAGTGCAATAATAACGTTGACACTCACTGATGATCGCTCTCAGGAACTGCCTTTAGCTTACAAACGTCTTCTTTTTATAAGTATTGAAAAGCAGCCAGAAGGATAGACATATTGTTGAGAACAAATGATTTTGTTGGAGGGCCTAGAAGAGGTTAAAAGGGTCAAGTGGCAAAGACATTAGTCTGCTTAGCGAAGGCATCTGGGAAATGTGTAACTGCTGTCGTTCACAGAAAAACTATTGTTTTAACGTGAGAAAAGCGCTGTTGAAGTGTTGGGTGAAATTTGGCAATTGAGGATCAAATCCATGCTATGCCTGCATGAAGCCACTGTAAAAATGTTGTGGAATAAAAAATTTATCTTCTGTCATGGAAAAAGTGTAACTGTAAAAATTCAGAATTATCAGAGTAATGGGCATTAAAAAAGTATGTATGTATAGAAATGTATGAATGAAGTCTTTTAATGTTTAAGATTCAAATCAAAGAAGTACAATGTTTAACAGTTCAAACCTGAGTAGTGAAATGCAGAATTAGGTCAGCTGATCGTGGAAATCAAATATTGATTGCTTCGCTTTAAAACTGCAGGTGGTATGGGTTATTTCCCTTGGGTTGTTTAAATAAAATATTAGTAATATGTAGTAGATAGAAGGATCCATTGGAGGGGCCCTATCATCGATTTTTTTTTCCAGCAATCTAAATATGTCACGAGGTTTCCGGACATGAGTTCTACTCACATGTCAAATAAAGTATGAAAGTGATATTGTCTGCAAAAATTAGAAATTGAACACACAAAAAATCAATATTAAAAGTAATCGAACATAAACAATGAAGCCTGTAAAATATTTCTAAATTTGATGGACCAATTAGTTTCATGAAAATGTTGTATGAACTGTAAATAAGCAATGAATATTATGATTTGTAAAATAAGTATAAGTGATACAGGGTGTCCCAACTGAATGTGGTGTGGAAGTTTGGTTTCATTTTCTAAGAATTTTAAGCATTCAAAGTATGAGTTCATTGTATTGTGACACACTTATTAAATATGTTCTGGAATCAAAAATTTATGTAGTATCATTGAAAAATTTTAACTGGGAAATGCAGAATTATCGGAGTTATGGGCATTGAAAGTTTAAACAGATGCAATTTCCCATGACAATCAACAAGTCGCAGGGACAATCAGTGCAAGCGGTTGGTTTGAATCTGACAGAGCAAGTATTCTCACACGCACAACTATACGCTGGCTGTCCCCATGGTCTTTCTATTTGTGCACCCGAGGGAAGGACGAAGAATGTTGTCTACCAAGAGGCACCCAAATGATAACAATGGCAACTTCAACTGCTCCAATTTCAACTCCACAATTTTTTCATCGTCCTGTCAGCCCACGTAAGTCCAGTCCCTTACTAACTCACCATGACATTCTTTTCTTTCTATCCGTCGCCCAAACACGACTTTGTATCCACTTCTTCCTCTTTTTTATGTCTTTGTTTCTCTTTTCGCGTTGTTCTCTGACTGGGCGAAACCGGGCTTAGCTGCTAGTATATATATATATATATATATCAGTGCCCCTGGACTGGCTTGTGCGGG
>NC_068985.1:17178145-17181002 GCF_001194135.2 Octopus bimaculoides
CACGTAAAATCACCCACTACACTCTCTGAGTGGTTGGCGTTAGGAAGGGCATCCAGCTGTAGAAACTCTGCCAAATTAGATTGGAGCCTGGTGTTGCCATCCGGTTTCACCAGTCCTCAGTCAAATCGTCCAACCCATGCTAGCATGGAAAGCGGACGTTAAACGATGATGATGATGATGATGATATATATAAATATATATAAATAAAGGATATGAGGGGTTTAGTTCACTGATGATCTAAATGAACAGGTAAGTGCTATAACTGGTCATCCATCAGGTTCCAAGTTCACAGCTGAGGCTGGAGCTAGGGATCCGTATTTGACTTCCATGTTAGCAGGTATACGTTAAAGGAAAAGGACATCAAAACCAAGGCAGGACGAGTATCTCAAGTCATTTGTAATAATTTAGTTAGGGTAAGGTTAATTTGAAGTCTTACAGCTGTTTCGGGATATCCCAAGTGTAGGCTAGCATGACATACTCATCCTCCTTGGTTTTGATGTCCTTTTCCTCTAATGTGTATGTATGTATATCTATAATATATATATATATATATATATAACAAATCCAAAAGAAGAAGCACACTCTAAGATATAGAGCAATATATATATATATATATATATATATATATATATGTATATGGCGGCTGTGTGGTAAGTAGCTTGCTTACCAACCACATGGTTCTGGGTTCTCATCTCACTTTGTGGCACCTTGGGCATGTGTCTTCTACTATAACTTTGGGCCGACCAAAGCCTTGTGAGTGGATTTGGTAGACGGAAACTGAAAGAAGCCTATCGTATATATGCGTGTGTATGTTTACATGTCTGTGCTTGTCCCCCACCACCACCATCGCTTGACAACCAATGTTGGTGTGTTTATGTCCCCATAAATTTGCGGTTCAGCAAAAGAGACCAATAGAATAAGTACTAGGCTTACAAAGAATAAGTCCTGGGGTCGATTTGTTTGACTAAAAGCAGTGCTCCAGCATGGCCACAGTCAAATGACTGAAACAAATAAGAAAATAAAAGAATATATATATATATATATTAATGCTTATTTTTCTGTTATATAGTATATATACAGGGTGTCCACAAAGTCTGGGTACATGGGGATTAACAAATACTTTAAGAAATTATTATTTCTTATATTTAATTGTTTATGTTATGATTTTATTTACTTCATGTACCCAAACCTTGTGGATACCCTGTATAATAAACTGAAGGACTACTCAATACATTTGGTAGAATACAGCTTATTATTCTTTAGCAAGAATTGTATGGACAGTAACTTCGAAGTTTCAACCTGCTAAGCTATCATCAGACTTATATTTCTGCGTACATGTAAGAATGTACAGAAAGAGAGAGAGAGAGAGAGAGAGAGACACACACACACACACACACACACACACACACACACACACACACACACACACACACACACACCTCTCTCTCTATATATTTTTGTGTGTATGACTTTAAAAACAAAAAATGTATGCATGTAAGCATCTACACACACACACACACACACTCTCCATCACTACACACATACATGTATATGTACCCACACACTCTTCATCAGCATTAGTCCACTCATTGTGTGTTTGTAGACAACTAAATGACATATTTCACACTAAAAACTGTCATCTCTGCTGGTCAGTACAATTTCTAAATTCTTTCTCTCTCTCTTCCTCTTATCTTCCTTTCCTGTGATTGTCTTTCTATTTTTACCTCACTCTGACGTCAACAGTAATTCAGCCAATCCACAATCAGATGCATGCTCACTCATAAATACATGGATAATAGCATACAAACACGCGCACACAAACACGCGCACACACACACACACACACACGACACCTTTTATCATTTTCCTCTTTCAGTCGTTAGACTGTGGCCATGCTGGGGCACTACCTTGAAGAATTTTTAGGCGAACAAATCAACCCCAGTTCTTATTTTTGTCAAGCCTGGTTCTTATTCTATTAGTCTCTTTTGCCGAACTGTTAAGTTATGGCTGTGTAAAAACACAACACCAGTTGTCAAGTGGTGGTGGGTGGCAAACCCACACATACACACACACACATGCATATGATGGGCTTTCAGTTTCTGTCTACCAAATCCACTCACATGGCTTTGGTCAGCCCTGGGCTGACAAGTAAAAGACACTTGCCCCAGGCTGACCAGTCAAACACACTTGCCCTAGGTACCATGCAGTTGGACTGAACCTAGAACCATGTGGTTGGAAGCAAACTTCTTACCACATAGCCACACGCATGTGTCTATACACATACATACATACACACACACACATGCATGCGCACACGCACAAATGCAAAACAAGGTGGAACAAAATAGTATTCAAATACCAGTGGTAGAGTAAAATTGTATTTTACTGAAGCTGAAAAGACTGCTTCTCAGAGTTCCAAGTAACTGATCATCCGATAGTTCTGAGTATTTAGAACAATGCAGTTGTTATAAGTATTCATATATATTTCTGTGTACTTTTAAACTGTTGCATTGTTCTAAATACTTACAACTCTAACAATCAGTTACTTGAGACTCTGAGTATCAGTCTATGAAGTTTTTACAGCTTCAATAGAATAATGTATTTCATATATATATATATATCTCATCATCATCATCATCATCATCGTTTAACGTCTGCTTTCCATGCTAGCATGGGTTGGACGATGTGACTGAGGACTGGCAAACCAGATGGCTGCATCAGGCTCCAGTCTGATTTGGCAGAGTTTCTACAGCTGGATGCCCTTCCTAACACCAACCACTACGAGAGTGTAGTGGGTGCTTTTATGTGCCACCGGCACGAGGGCCAGTCAATATATATATATATATATATATATATA
>NC_068985.1:17181639-17187739 GCF_001194135.2 Octopus bimaculoides
ATATATATATATATATATATATATATATATATAGGCTCAAGCATGGCTGTGTGGGAAGAAGCTTGCCTCCCAACCACATTGTTCCCACTGCGTGGCACCTTGGGCAAATATCTTCTACTATAGTCTTGGGCCAACCAAAGCCTTGTGAGTGGATTTGATAGATTGACACAACATGTGTGTCCACATGTGTATCTTTGTGTTAGTGTTTGTCCCCCTCCACTGCCTGACAACTGGTAGTGGTGTATTTATGCCCCTGTAACTTAGTGGTTTGGCAAAAGCGACTGATAGAATAAGTACTAATAATATGAGTGAGGAATCTAATGCAGGTCATGTGTGAGCATGTATATGTTAAATAAAATGAGACAACAAAGCCAAAACAGTGTGAAATTTCTTGGACATTTATAAGGAGAAAGGTAGCCTTACAGCTGTTTCAGGGATATAAAAGATATCCCATCATTAGAGACGATATGAGAGAGTTAAACAGAAGGAAATAGTAGAGTGCAATATAAGAAGTTATTTTGGAAAGAGAGAGATATAAGAAGTATAAATGGAAATATGAGAATTAAAAAATATATGTTGGATGTTAAAGTTGTTGTTCCATTATCCAAGGAATGTACTGTGTAGAATTCGTAAAAAGGCTTCTTGTCCATGATATGTAAATTCCAATAGGAGTTCATATTTTGTTATTACAAATGGATAGTGTGCAGATATTAATTCCATGTGTTGTTCATTCAATGTAAATTGTGAATGAAATTTTGAGAATATACTGGTAGAAGTAGATAGAGAGAAATCCCTGAAACAGCTGTAAAGACTACCTTTCTCCTTATAAATGCCCTAGAAATCTCACACTGCCCTGGCTTTGTTGTCCCATTTTATTTAGCACACACACACACACACATGCATATACATTTATATTGTATTTCAAGATGGTCATTTTATTTTATGTTATTTATTTATTATTTATTTATTTTTTTTGCCAAATAAACACATGCACTATATATATATATATATATATATATCATCATCATTTAATGTCCGCTTTCCATGCTAGCATGGGTTGGACGATTTGACTGGGGATTGGCGAACCAGATGGCTACACCAGACTCCCATCTGAACTGGCAGAGTTTCTACAGCTGGATGCCCTTCCTAACACCAACCACTCCGAGAGTGTAGTGGGTGCTTTTTACGTGCCACCGACACAAGGGCCAGGGTGTTTTATTATTTTAATGCCTGTCCATTGTCCGGAAATCTTTCATCACACATCTGTGACCTCTTCAGTGACACTTTTCGTTTTCGTGACTTTGTTTATCTTAATGTTGAAAAATAAAAGAAGTATAAAAAGACCACATTATTTATGGGATGACCCAATACACACGCGCACACACACATGCACATACATACACAGCAATCCCCTTATGTTGCATGTGTAATGTATTTCTGAAAGACTTGCAGTAATATGAAAGCCAAGACATGTAATTCATTTCTCTATTGATTTTCATGTTATAAAATGATACAGCATTCGAACAGATAATATTTTTAAAGAAAAACAATAACAGATTTTTTGCAACTGATTTTCTTTTTGTTGCCAATCCTCACTTTTTTCTAAGCAAGATTATATTTCTCCTACTGTAAACAATGGCCTTTATATGTATTTATATACTCTGTTACTCTTTTATTTGTTTCAGTCATTTGACTGTAACCATACTGGAGCACTGCCTTTAGTCAAACAAATCAATCCCAGGACTTATTGTTTGTAAGCCTAGTATTTATTCTATCGGTTACTTTTGCCAAACTGCTAAGTTACGGGGATGTAAACACACCAGCATCAGTTGTCAAGCGATGGTGAGAGAACAAACACAGACACACAAACATACCCCCCCACACACACATATATACGATGGGCTTCTTTCAGTTTCTGTCTACCAAATCCACTCACAAGGCTTTGGTTGGCCCAAAGTTATAGTAGAAGACACTTGCCCAAAGTGCCATGCAGTGGGACTGAACCCAGGACCATGTGGTTGGTAAGCAAGCTACTTACCACACAGCCACTCTTGCACTTATATGTGTATATAGTTAAACGATGATGATGATTTACTTAATTACTGAAGCAGTTGGTTATTTATTAACCAGAGCAAATGTTTGCTATTTTCGTATGTCTATGCAGTTCATTCATTGTCAATTTATGTTCTGTTCACTTTAGGTAATCAGGAGACAGAAAATAGCTGGAAGAATGTGAAGACCATAGGAAAGGGCACTTTTGGATTTGTGGAATTATGGGTAAACGAAGAAACTGTATGTATAACCTTGAAATGATTCTTTAATATATTTATTTTTACATTATTTGTTGTTTTGTAACTTGATTTTCTTTCTGAGGAATCCCACTTCTCACATTGAAAGACAGTATCTGTGAAAGACCTATGCTTTTATTAAAATTTGGAAAGGCTTAGCTCTTTAGCATTTGGATTATTCCTGTAACATAATCGTGGCCGAAGCTAGTGTCACATAACTGGCACCTGTGCCAGTGACATGTAAGTGCACCCACTACACTCTTGAAGTGGTTGGTGTTAAGAAGGGCATCCAGCCATAGAAACCATGGCAAATCAGATTGTAACCTGGTGCATCTCCCTAGCTTAACCAGTCTTCAGTCAAACCATCCAACCCATGCCAGCATGGAAAACAGACGTTAAATGATGATTCAATGCTTATTTATTCACATTGTTTTGAAATAATCATGTGTTATCCAGTAACTTTGATATTTTGGTGGTGTGATTGTTCGTATTTAGAATAACACTGCAGTAGGTGTGAAAGGCTGGATCTAGTCAGTTTCAACATAAAACAGGTTGAATATCTGGGCTAGAAATGGCTGGTTGAAATGCTAAAGGATAAAGTCATTTTATGGCCAGCAAATATGTAAGAAGAAGGAAGTTTCAATAGGAAGCAGTTTTCAATTGCTTCTAGTAGTAGTCCTTTGAATTACATGGTAAATGTCATCTTTTATGAAGAAAACAAAAAGAATAATATTTTTATCACTTTTAGTCAAGAAGGTTAGCAATAAAACAGAAAGGTACATTAGGTGAGTGAGCACAGTGAGTCCAGAGTGAGGTGAAAAAGATCTGGCAAATCAAAATACTAAGAACTTGAATATAACTGAAACTTAATATTCCAATATTATCTGAAGCTCCTTCAACTGTATTTATTAAGTGTAGGCTAGCATACATACTTAGTGTAGTGAGCTAGAAAGAATTTTTTTAATCATTTGAAATTATACTCAAACTAAAAAGAAAAATTATTAACATTAAAATTCTTTTCAAAAGGGTAAGGAAGAAAATACTGAAGTGGCTATACTTTGCTGAGGAGGGCTAATAATATGGAAACATGTCTGGAGTTATTACCAAAATTGGAACTTCCTCCACTTACATAGCTATATTTAAATTTTTGTCAAGTTATATTTCAGACTTCTCTGTTTTACCCATTTTGAAATTAATTTTCCTTAACTCTAACAGCATTTCTTCTCATTACTAGTACAATTTCATCATCATTAAGCATCTTTTTACTACACCGGCAAGGTTAGACAGTTTGACAGGATCCAGCCAGCCACTGGGCTACATGAAGCTCCAGTGTCAGCTTCGGCATGGTTTCTGTGGATGGATGCCCTTCCTAATGCCAACCACTTTACAGTGTGTACTGGGTACTTTTTTTGCATCTCTGGCAATAGTGAAGTTAACAAGTAACTTGCAAAACAGGAGAAGAACAAAAAATGCAAAAAGCCCCATGACTAAATTAGTGGAGTATTTGAAGTGAGGTGGAGTAGTGGCTTTGCTAGGTGTTGGGAGGTTAAAGTGTAGTTGAAGAATAAGTACAGGTGTCTTGCTATATAGGAGAAACATAGCTACCCTGCATTATATACAGGTGAATAGGAGCAGTTGGAAAGAAGACAAAATGGTAGTGATGGGTGCCAAAACAAATCCTTAAGGAGCAAAGAGGTGAGCATAAGAGAGGATACAGATAGTGGATCAGGAGGGAGATGGAGGCTTATAAGAGTATGAGGGGAGACTAACAGATGGTTAGAGAAGTAGGTAAATGTGAATATGGTGAGTGCTTAATTCTGAAAAACAGTGAAGGCGGTGAGCTGGTAGAGTCGTTAGCACGCCTGGTGAAATGCTTAGTGGTATTTTGTCTGCCGTTACGTTCTGAGTTCAAATTCCGCCAAGGTCAACTTTGCCTTTTATCCTTTCGGGGTTGATAAATTATGTACCAGTTGCATACTGGGGTCGACCTAATCGACTGACCCCTTCCCCCAAAATTTCGGGCCTTGTGCCTAGAATAGAAAAGAATACTGAAATATGGTGGAGGTGCTGTTTAATGGGAAATATCAGTATGGTGGGGTAAGGTGAGAGATAGAAGTGGCTGGGGGTGATAGGGCAGGAAGTAGAGGGTGATGAGCAAAGCATAAGATCTATGGGGAGGGAGATATAATGGTAAAATTTTTTTCTTGTTTATTACATTATGTTACCCTACATGTCCTTCATACAGAAAACACCTGTCCTGGGGGTAATTTACAAATGTCTACAAATTTAAAGATGTGGAACTGTTCGTTTAAAATTCCATCATTACAGCTGAGAAAGTGAAATTATATAATTTTGGTAATTAAACTGTTTAAAAACGCTCCTTCTCAGCAGATCCTTTCCCTTTTATGCATCAGTTTCACATATTGTGATTTATTTCTTTATTTGTTTTTCCTCTTCAGCTTGAAGAACTTGCTCTGAAACAGATCCAAATTGCTCAAGAATGTAAGCCAAATATAGTGTCCATGTGGAAGAAGGAA
The DNA here is from genome assembly GCF_001194135.2 of Octopus bimaculoides. Lineage (NCBI taxonomy): Eukaryota > Metazoa > Mollusca > Cephalopoda > Octopoda > Octopodidae > Octopus > Octopus bimaculoides. Next base: position 17,186,465 of record NC_068985.1, read on the forward strand.
ATCGAAATCATGAAAAAGCTTGATCACAGAAATATTATTCGTGTTAGAGATACTCCTGCTGAACTGAAGCAACTAGAAAGAGTGTATCCCATTTTGGCCATGGAATATTGCTCTCTAGGCAATCTTAGAAAGGTAATTAATGAATTTTTGTTTAGGTATTTGCTTCACAAATTCTAATCATCATCTTCATTTTAATGTCCACTCTTCCATGTCTGTATTGGTCAAATGGAATTTGTTGATGCAGATTTTATTTGGCCAGATGCCCTTTTTTGTTGACAACCTTCCTTTTCAAATAAGGTAATATTTCTCCAATACCAGACATGTTTTCACAGAAGATTGGAAATGAAGGACTCTACTTGTTTGACCGCAACAAACACAAACACACACAAACATATATATATATGATAGGCTTTTTTCAGTCTCCATCTAGGAAACCCACTCGTAAGGCTTTGGTTGGGCGAGGGCTATCATAATAGACATTTACCCAAGCTACCACACAGTGGGACTGAACTCAAAGTCATGTAGATGGGAAGTAAACTTCTTTACCAAACACCCACTGAAAAAAGGCTGAAAAAAACCAAACCAAAAATGAATCTCACCAGTGAGATGTGGTCCATCTTGGAAAGCAGAAATGATTCATCAAACCCATATTGACATGGAAAGCAGATATAAAATGATGGCAATGATGAATATGTAGCATGAAACACACACATTACATCACAATCAATATTCTTAGTACGTTCTAACTTATCTATGTTCTTACTAATCATTATTTTTGATGATCTGTATAGTCATCTCTCTCTTTCATTTTTAGACCTCCACTTTCACTTTCTTAAATTCATTTCAGCTGACTTACAAACAAGCAATACAAAGATAATGTTTTAATATTTCTCCCTGTTCTCATGACTCTATTGGAACAATACAATAAGGAAGAAGCTGAGGGTAAAGTTAGGGAAATAGAAGATGTATTTCTTGTTTAAAAAAAAAAAAAAGAAGAGAAAAGAGTAGAAAGAAAGTTTTATGATGAAAGTCTGGATTGTGATAATCATGATGTTGTTTAGTTTTTGGTACAGCTCAACATTCATTCCAAAAATTTTGTAGCAAAGAAAGGACCCTTAACCCTTTCAAAATCAAACTGCCTGATTCTATTCTACTTTTGGATCTGTGATACAAATTTCTTGTTTTAAAGAGATCTGCATTAAAGCCTTCCATCAAAATTTCATATTAATTTATGTTCCAAACATCAGTTTAATAATGACAATATTATTTTACGAA
>NC_068985.1:17187936-17194007 GCF_001194135.2 Octopus bimaculoides
AGATGGCCCGAACACATAAGCAATATGGAGCTATGGCAAAGACCGAATCAAGTTTCAATTAGGGAGCAAATATTTAAGAAAAAGTGGAAGTGGATTGGTAGCACAATTAGAAAGGACACACCAAATATAGCAAGAAGTGCTTTACAGTGGAATCCGGATGGATATAGAAAGAGGGGTAGGCCTAAGAACTCGTGGCATAGATCAACAAAAGGAACTAGAGAAAGGGGGACATTCATGGCAGAGTATAAGTACAGAAGCGAAAAATTATGCAACATGGACTTCAATTATAAGTGGCCTATACTCTGCGTTGGAGGGTTAAAGGCAAGAAAGAAAAAAAATTTCAACTAAAGTGGAGACTCATGGCTTAGTGGTTAGGGTGTTGAACTCATGATTGTAAAATTGCAGTTTCAACACCTGGATTGAGTTATGCTTTGTGTTTTTGAGTAAAACACTTCATTTCATGTTGCTCCAGTCCACTCAGCTGGCAAAAATGAGCAACCCTGCAATGGACAGCACCCTATCAAGGGAGGAATATATACATATACACCTTAGAAAATGAGAAACTGGCCTTGTGCTCCTTACAGAGTAATGTGGACTAACCATTGCAACAGAAATATGGTAAGTGCAAAGGTTAAAAACAAGAAATGGGATGGATGCTAAGCTTTAAATTCATTGATAGTTTTTTTTGGCCGAAGGGTTGGTTGATATTGCAATAATCAGTTTCTACTGCTTTGCGTTCCACTTTCAACTCGTCTGATAAAATAGCATGAATTTGCTTTTGCATCTCTGAGTGGTTGGCGTTAGGAAGGGCATCCAGCTGTAGAAACTCTGCCAAATTAGATTGGAGCCTGGTGTTGCTATCCGGTTTCACCAGTCCTCAGTCAAATCGTCCAACCCATGCTAGCATGGAAAGCGGACGTTAAACGATGATGATGATTTCTAATCTTTAATTTAACCAGCCTAATATGAACTATTATAAAGTGTGAAAGCAAAACTATTAGTGCAAATCAATACATCAAAATCTGCTCTTCAAAATAAAGCACCAGTACATGGATGTAGTTAGATAAAAGTTTGGTCCACATAAGTAACAAAGTTTAAAAATGATTGAAATGGCAATTATTTTTACACCAACTCAATACTTTGCAATAGTCAATAATGAAGCCCCCAATCTAGCCTGCTAGTTGAAATGGAAGCCTATGATACAAAAATTAATTGAAATATTTGCTGGTATTTAATGACATACTTGCTTTTAATCAAGAAATGTATCAGAGCTCTTAAGAACAGGGAGGTATAATCTTATCAGTTTGGTTCATCTTGGATATATTTCATCATCATCATCATCGTCGTTTAACGTCCGCTTTCCATGCTAGCATGGGTTGGACGATTTGACTGAGGACTGGTGAAACCAGATGGCTACACCAGGCTCCAATCTGATTTGGCAGAGTTTCTACAGCTGGATGCCCTTCCTAAAGCCAACCACTCCGAGAGTGTAGTGGATGCTTTTGGGTAATATTGGAAATTAGTAAAGAGATATTGTTGGAGAAGTAAACTTCTATGTGAACAGGTACCAAAGAAAAAAAGTTTCCAGATTTGTAAAAAAAGAAAAAAAAGTAATTGTTTATAAGACCTTCATAATAGATGGAAATGAGGCAAAGGGACTCATGGGTTACGACAGTCAGAAGCAGTGCATTAACACATCCTCACACCTGGTTTGAATGCTTACAACAAAATAAGCTCCATTAAAGACACCCACGGACCAAGTGGTTGTGGTATACTGAATAACAGTTTAGGTCTACCACTCAAGAATGCATACTGCCCATATAATAGGCTTCTGCACAGTTTCTTATTTTTTTTACTGCCCACAAGGGGCTAAACATAGAGGGGACAATCAAGGACAGACAAATGGATTAAGTCGATTATATCGACCCCAGTGCGTAACTGGTACTTATTTAATTGACTCAGAAAGGATGAAAGGCAAAGTCGACCTCGGCGGAATTTGAACTCAGAACGTAACGGCAGACGAAATACCACTAAGCATTTCGCCCGGCATGCTAACGTTTCCGCCAGCTCGCCGCCTTCTGCACAGTTTCTACCTAACCAGTTTCACTCACAAGGATTTAGTATGCTCAAGGTTATGGTAAAAGACAATCGCCCAAAGTGTTGAGTGGTAGGATTGAACCACAAGATTGTGATGTTAACTTGTTAACAATATGGCCACAAAACATAGCTTATTTATTTTAGAAAAGAATGGAACCTGTTATAAAGCACTGTCTTTGACAACGAGTGCAAAATGTCTTCCTTACTGGTAGGAATGGATTCAAAGAGTAAAGAACTACTAGATTGTTATCCAGGATATATCGCCCATAGATGAAGGGATACCATAATGAACATCACGCATCAATGTCCAAGTTCTGCTCTACCACGTGGAACCTTACAGCACAGACCCTTCCCACTTATTCTAATAGACCGTCATTTATATGCTCCCACATCCCGTTTCTATCATGTGCTGTTAACAATGTATGGCAAGGGAGGTAACTACCTATCTACAGGGTGTTCACAAAGTCTGGGTACATGGAGTATATAAAATCATAACAAACAATTAAATATAAGAATTAATAATTTCTTAAAGTATGTGTTAATCCCTGTGTGGGTACATAGAGTAAATAAGATCATAACATAAACAATTAAATATAAGAAATAATAATTTCTTAAAGTATGTGTTAATCTGCATGTACCCAGACTTTGTGGACACCCTGTACAAAACTCAACATCTCAGAATATCACAGACTCAATGGAGAAGACTAGTTTGTTGTGTTTGAACTGAAAGTAGAGGATTTCTTGCACTTGTGTTTCTTAACAGTTATTTTTAAAACAAACAATAAATGTTAATAATAATTTTTTACAAATAATTAAAACAATTTCCATATTTAATTATTTATTCATTGTTGCTAAATTTCCAATAATTTGCAGAGATGAAATGAAATTCTATCACCAGCTGTGTTTCATTAAAATTTCAGAAATTCAATTGATAAAACATTAAAACTAAAGATTTTGGTAAAGGCGTGTTGCCTAACTGTTAGGGTATTGCTCTAATGACTGCAAGATTGTAGCTTTGATTCCACTCAGCTACGAGCAACCCTGTGACAAACTAACGTCCCATTCAGGGGAAAGGTTGTGAGCTCTGTCACTTATTCACCTGAGAAACCGAGTAACTGCTTCTATGAATCCTAGAACATGAGACAGTACTTACTTTTTATTTTTTATAAACACATATCACTGCTGCCTAATGTCCAATGTATAATTTTAAAATTACTCTTTCAAATCCTGGATTCTGTGTTTGTGTACTAACAACAGTCATCTTGCTATCAATTCACAGATTCATTTTTCACTTTTTGAGATAATTTGTTGGTAAATTATTTTTATTGCAATTTATGTTTAATGAATACTAATTAACATTTTATCATTTGTGATGTTAGGATCTGAGCCGGTCATACTGCGGATTTAGTGAGGCAAATGTGTTGCATTTCACTAAAGACATCTCTGCTGCCGTTGCTTATCTTCATACACAGCAAATTGTTCACCGTGACATAAAACCAGAAAACATTGTACTTAAGGAAATAGACAATAAGGTGAGAGTTCTATGTTATTAATATTTTTTAACTTTTGCAAGTGACAAAATTTTTGTAGCTTGCTTAATAACCACATGGTTCTGGGTTCAGTCCCACTGCATGGCACCTTGGGCAAGTGTCTTCTACTGTAACCTTGTACTGACCAAGGCTTTGTGAGTGAATTTGGTAGACAGAAACTGAAAGAAGCCCGTTGTGTGTGTGTATATATGTGTATATATATATATATATATATATACACGTGTGTGTGTGTGTACGTATATATTTGTGTGTCTGTGTTTGTATCCCCCCCCAATCTCTTGACAACCAATGTTGGTGTGTTTACATCCCCATAACTTAGCAGTTCGGCAAAAGAGACCAGTAGAATAGGTACTAGGCTTACAAAGAATAAGTCCTAGGGTTGATTTGTTTGACTGAAGGTGGTGCTCCAGCATGGCCACTGTCAAATGACTGAAACAAATAAAAGAGTTGATAATTGTGTCCATGCATAACCTACTCGTCCTTTCCTTAAAATGTTACAGTTTTATGTATGTGTGTGTGTGAGAGAGAGGGGGGGAAGAGTGAGAGAATTGGAGAGTGAATTGCTTCATAAATCTTTTCACTCCTCTTTCTCTTCCTTCTCCTCATTGTTTACCACTCTGGTGCAGCACTGATTGCTGTAGAAACCCACACACACACACATTACTTGCTTTACATTTAGCAGTGTGTTTTGCCGTTTCTTTCAGTTGTTGTTGATGCTTTTAGGTCTATATATACCCTGCTCATTGAGTAGTTTTTTTTTAAGGGATATCTGACACTACATGATCCTTTCTTTATTTAAACATTGGGATATGATTTGAGGGTGATTTGGTTGGTATTTCTAGCAGATAGAGCAACTACAGAGATGCTTTCATTACTTCAAGCATGAAACTGATGTTGCTGTTGTTTAGTTCCAGATGTTCCTTAAGCGAAGAAATCTATGTTCATAGGTTTATCTTTTTCAGAAGGTATTTAACACTATCTTATCTGATGTGTCCTTTCCTTAGAATGTGATTTGAAATTTGGCTGCTATTCTCAGCTAATCAAATGACCATGTTGAGGTTCCCTGCTCAACTTGAGTTTATATCTTTTAGTATATGTGTGGAATTGAAAACATGTCTCACACACACACACTTACATGTATGTGTGTCTGTGATTTTTTTTTGAGATATTTTTGGGGGAATAAGTATTAAGTATCTCATATGCCATCAAATATGGTATATACTAGTGTTATTGCAATATTTTAAGTCAAAAATTTTCTTGTTCTGTACTTTGTTGTTGTTGTTTGTTCCTTCTTGAGCCATGCCTGGCTCATAAGGGTTGATTTCATTAGCTTATAGGTTCACCACCTGGACAGAATGCCTGTCTGTCACAGGTGAGCTGCTAGATGCAGGAGGAAAGAGTGAGAGAAAGTTGTGATGAAAGAATCAGCAGAAGTTCGCCATTACCTTCTGCTGGAGCTACATGGAGCTTAGGTGTTTCGCTCATAAACACACATATTGCCTGTTCTGAGATTCAAACCCATGATCCCTTGACCGCAAGTCTGCTGCTGTAACCACTAGGTCATGTACCTCTACTCTGTACTTTACCAGATGTAGTAAGTTCTCCTGAACTTTTCCAAGTGTAATAAATTGTCCTGTAATTTTTCAGGTTTATAATCTTAAGAATATTATTTTTCTTGCTTGCATTTTTCCATGTAATAATATATATAACTCCTACCAAATATGTTGAGTGCCACTCACTTGTGTGTGTATATATCATTGATGTAAATTTTATTTGAGTGTTTGTATTTTTTAACTGATATTTTTTTATTTATTTTACAGGTTGTTTACAAATTAATTGATCTTGGATATGCTAAAGATCTTAATCAAGGAAGTGTATGCAAGTCATTTGTTGGAACACTTATATATGTAGTAAGTGTTACTCTTTTTTTTTTTTTTTTTTTTGTGGGGTGGCAGTGTAGGAAAGCTATTGAAAAATAAAATCTATAGTATCAAAATTAAAAAGCTCTACAACCATGGTTTTTGTTAAAGGTAGGTTATTACTCAGATTTGCATTCATCGTCATCGTTTAACGTCTGCTTTCCATGCTAGCATGGGTTGGACGATTTGACTGAGGACTGGTGAAACCAGATGGCTACACCTGGCTCCAATCTGATTTGGCAGAGTTTCTACAGCTGGATGTCCTTCCTATTGCCAACCACTCTGAGAGTGTAGTGGGTGCTTTTTACATGCCACTGGCACGAAGGCCAGTCAGGCGGTACTGGCAACGGCCACACTCAAAATGGTGTATTTTACGTGCCACCTGCCCAGTCCAGCGGCACTGGCAACGATCTCGCTCGAATGACTTTTCACGTGCCACCGGCACAAGTGCCAGGAAGGCGACGCTGGTAACAATCACGCTCGAACAATGCTCGTAGCGCTCCAC
>NC_068985.1:17194196-17211548 GCF_001194135.2 Octopus bimaculoides
TGGATCTTTCTGATTTGGCGGGCGCCACTTATTGTTTATGTTTTATTTAGTGTGTTTTCTACCGAAACACTTTAAAACTTCGTATACTTGTATATTTTGTCTTATAGAACAGAAAAAAATTTTTATATTCGAAGCTATTTCATATTAAAAGTTGTCGCACTTTGGCAATTCCAACCAATCACCGACGTCCACTGAGGTGAAAACAACCACTGCTGTGGAATGCAAACAACACGCTCCAGCAGTGCAATGGGATCCCTTCCCCTGAATAAAACTAGTGCCGCTGCTTGTCAACAACAACCATCGGCGGCATTGTTTGAGAATATTAGTATCTGTTAATACTAAGAGAGCTAAAACAGTGTGCAAAGAAAAACATTTTTTACTGTCTTCTTAGATTATTAGATGATGAAATATAAGCAATGACTTGCTGTAAGTTACAAATTTCAGTCTTTGAAAACTTTGGTTATTGCTTACATAAATTATTTCAGAGTACTATTGTGTTTATATTTCAGGCTCCAGAACTTTATCGGAAAGAACAGTATACTCATACAGCTGACTACTGGTCATTAGGGACTGTTATATTCGAGATTATTACTGGTTACCAACCCTTCCTTCCTACTTACTCACCTGTTAAATGGTCAGTATTATTACGACAATAAAGTAATATGTATATTTGTTTTTTTTCTTTTTTAATCTTTTTTTTTTCAGTTAAGAGGGAAGGGCAGTGCCCATGACCTTTTACGGGGCTTCAAAGATTTGTGGGAGACAGGTAGAAAGAAACCTAGGACTGGCCCACATTCTTGCAACAGAATGGACTCTACTAAAGCATGCAAGGGCCAGGTGGTGCTGCTAACCCCACACTCCTCATTGTTTTAGCATTTACATACATGTGTGTGTTTGTGTATCTTTATTTTGACATTGTGTGACAGTCATGAGGGTCGTTGTTATACAAATAGTGTCATTGATTTCCAATATTCTCCAAAAACATTCCTAATCATTGGAAAATATTACTTCCATTGATGACAGGAATAGCATCTAGTCATAGAAAATCTGCCTCAGTAAACCCTGTTCAAGCATGGAGAAGTTGATGCTAAAATTATGAAGATATATATATATATATATATATATATCATCATCATAATCATCATCGTTTGATTATGCTAGCATGGGTTGGACAATTTGACTGTGGACTGGCAAGCCAGAAGGCTGCACCAGGCTCCAGTCTGATCTGGCAGAGTTTCTACAGCTGGATGCCCTTCCTAATGCCAACCACTCCGAGAGTGTAGTGGGTGCTTTTACGTGCCACTGGCACAAGGGCCAGTCACATGGTACTGGCAACGGCCTCGCTCAAAAGATGTTTTTTACGTGCCACCTGCACAGGAACCAGTCCAGCGGCACAGGCAATGACCACTCAAATAATTTTCTAATGTGCCACCAGCACATATATATATATATATTATATACACACACAATGGACTTCTTTTTAGTTTAGTTTCTGTCGACCAAATTCACTCACAAGGCTTTGGTTATCCCATGATGATAATTGCCCAAACTGCTTTGCCATGGAATTGAACCCAAAACCTCATAGTCGGGAAGCAAGTTTCTTAACCACACAGTTACACCTGCATTAGGAAAGCTGGGAATGCCTTTCTTACAGCTATTTTAATGTTGAACAACACCTACAACAACCTATACATGTTATGGGACATACTCATACACTTTGAACACAGGAATAACTTTTTTTTTCAAACTGTCTAAAAACTCCAGGGTTTTGAATTCATTTCTTTAATTCACTAACAACTGGCTGACTTCTACAGTTGTTAAGTTGATTGAAAGTAAACACTGATTCTCTCTTACATATATTTTATTGTAAATATAAAAGCTCCTCTACTTGCCCAAGGTGCCATGTAGTGGGACTGAACCCAGAACCATGTGGCTGGAAAGCAAACTTCTTATCACACAGCCACACACTACTTTCCAATACATACTGTCACTTGTTTCTTTGAGTCTTACTCATCATCATTGTCATTTAATGCCCGCTTTCCATGCTGGCATGGGTTGGATGATTTGACTGAGGGCTGGCAAGCCAGAAGACTGCACCAGGAGGCTGCACCAGGCTCCAATCTGATCTGGCAAAGTTTCTGCAGCTGGATACCCTTCCTAACACCAACCACTCCGAGAGTGTAGTAGGTATTTTTGACATGCGACTGGCATGAGGGCCAGTCAGGCAGTACTGGCATTGACCGCACTTGAATGGTGCTTTTTATGTGCCACTGGCACGGGAGCCATCAAGCTGCTCTGGCAACGACCATGCTTCACTGGTGCTTTTTACGTCCCACTGGCACAGGATCAGTCAGCCAGCACTGGCAACGACCATGCTAGAATGGCGTTTTTGACATACCACCGGCACGGGAGCCAATCAGGCGGCACTGGAAACAACCATGCTCACATGGTGCTTTTTATGTGCCACTGACATGGGTGCCATATAACTGAATATGGTTGTGCTTTTAAAGAAACAATTTAATTTATTTCAATATTTTATAGGTATGAAGAAGTTAATAAGAAAAAAGATGATCACATATCTGTACAATGTATGCCTGATAGAAGCATTCATTTCTCATCAGAACTTCCTAAATGTATTAAGCTTTGCAGGTAAGTTTGAAAATAATTTGTTACTTGGTATTATTTGTTACTTTGATAATCCATTCAGGTAATGAATTGGCAAAATCCTTAGTACTTTGGACAAAATGTTTCTAGTATTTAGTTACAGCAGTTAATGTCCTGAGTTCTAATTACATCATGATCAGTTTTACCTTTTATCCTTCTGGGTTTAGTAAAATAATATAGTTTCAAGCGAGGAAGCATTTTGATATTTCTCTCTGTAAGGCATCTGTGATAATGACTAGAATTATGAAAGAAGATCAGAACCAATTGACAAATAAAAAATAAAGAAGTGAAGCACAACTAAATATGTTTTAACACATGATTTCCTATCAGGAATCTTGCATACTAAATGCAAAAATGAGATAAATACAGAATTCCTCTGAATTTGGTAGTAATTGTTGTGTTGTATTATTGTTTTTTTTAAATACTATTTTACCTCAATTATAACTGTTGTCAAATCACTAAATTTGCTGTCTCTCACCATGTTTTATTTTATTGCAATCATGACAGTCTCCACCCACCCCATTATCATCATCATCGTCATTTAACGTCTGTTGTCCATGCTGGGGCATGGGTTGAATGGTTTGACTGGGCTGGCACACTGGAAGGCTACACCAGGTTCCAGTCTGATTTGGCATGGTTTTCTACAGCTGGAAGCCCTTCCTACTGCCAACCACTCCAAGAGTGTAATGAGTGCTTTTACATGCCTCCGGCATGGGTGCCATTTGCGTATCTGCCACGACTGCAATTTTGCTCAGCTTGATGGATCTCCTTCTCAAGCACAATATAATGCTAAAGGTTTTGGTCATTGCCTCTGTGAGGCCCAACACTTGAAAGGAACTCGGCCACTTTGGCTCCACGAGGCCCAACACTGGAAAGGAACTCAGCCACTATGCCTCCATGAGGTTGTATTCATTTTTATCATCCAGTGTTAAGGCTGCTTCTGCTGGTGCCACATTAAAAGCACTCATGCTGGTGCCATGTAGAAGCGCTCATGAGGTGCCACATTAAAAGCACCCAACTCGCACTGTAAAGTGGTTGGCATTAGGAAGGGCATTCATTCATAGAAATCAAGCCAAATCAGACTGGAATCTGGTGCAGCTCTCCAGTTTGTCAGCTCCAGTCAAACCATCCAAATTATGCCAGCATGGAAAATGGACATTAAAGGATGAGGATAATGGTGATTCATTTGATATCATACATGTGTGGATGTATATGTGCACGTGCACACACACACACACACACATATATATATATATAGCTCTTTGATGCAAACAGAAGTAAGAGTTCCTTGAAATTTTATATGTCTGTCTTTATTCTTGCAACCATGTTGGGGCATCACCTTAAGGGTTTAGACAAACAAATCAATCTCGGTACCTTTTTTTTTTTTTTTCTTTTAACCCTGATACTTAAAATCTGTCTATCAGCCTCTTTTGCCAAACCACTAACTTATGGGAACATAACCTAACACTGGTTGTCAGGTGGAGGATAGGGTGGGGACAAATACAAATCCACACACACACACACACACACACACACACACACACACACATATATGTGATAGGCTTCTTCATAGCTTCTATCAAACTCTCTCAAAAGGCATTGATCAGCCCAGGGCTATTGTAGAAGACATTGGCTATAGTGCCATGCAGTGGGACTCAATCCAAAGCTGCATGGTTGCAAAGCAAGCTTCTTAACCCCACAGCCACACCCGCACTGCAGCCTAATTGGTATGTACATTATTTACATTATTTACATTGGATGGCTATGTGTCCTCATCTTGTTTGTTGTTACCACAACGTCTCAGCTGATTTTACTCTCCAACCTTCATCAGGTGTCCTGGTAGAATTTTGAAGCCAACAAACAAAATGAGGACACATATCCGTCCAATGTGAATAATGTAAATAATGTTCAGAATTTCTCATCTTTAAATTACAGAACACTACTTACTATGCTTTTGCAACACCCACCTCCACTACTGATTAAGTCACCTGGGTACGTCTAGTGAGTTGTCTCAACATTTGAAATAATCTACCTCATGGGGTCTCTTACTCTGACTATTTCTGTGCATCAACTGCTTATGTAGTCCTCTGTCAGCCTGCATGTTACTCTCCTGCATCTTTTTCCGAGTCATAGTTTACATTATGGCAACAAATGTTCTTCTCTCAATCTCTTCCTTTCTATTTAACCATTTAGCATTTAAACCAAACCATATCTGGCCAAAATATTCTACCTGTTTTATTATCAAATAGGGCAGATATGGTTTCGTATGTGTATTTCGTGTGCAAGATTCTTGATGTGGATACGTGTGTTGAAAGAAATACAATTAAACCTTGGGAGAGGCATTATGCTGGTAATAAACGCACGCACTAGTTCAGTCCTTTATTAATTTATAAGCAGTATTTAGTTTTTTGTTAAATCATTTCATTGCACTCTTGCAATCTCTTCAGTAACAAAAAACTAATTACTGTTTATAAATTAATAAAGGACTGAACCAGTGCATGTGTTTATTACCGGCATAATGCCTCTCCCAAGGTTTAATTGTAGATATGGTTTGTTTTTCATACTTACTCTACAATATCATTCTAATAATATAATAATCACTTGATTGAAATCTCGATGCTTTGAGATAATGCATAATTAATTCAAAACAATGTGAATGAATAAGTGTTACATTTGAGAGAGTAATCTAAATGCTAAAGGGTTAAATATAATACTGATCAAACATCTCCATTTTCATTATCAGAAGTATTTTATGTCTTCTTGTGAATAGTTTTATACTATTAATTCTTTTTATATGAAATTGATGAGATCAAACTTATTTCTATTATTCTACAGCCCCCTAAAACAAAGCTTTGAAAAATGGTTAAAGACAATGCTTTTGTGGGATGCTGATGCTCGTGGCAATGACAGTAAAGAGAAATCTAGTAAACAGTGGTGTTTCCAGCAATTAGAGAAAATACTAGAATCTCAGGTATTCAGTTATGTGTGCTATAGTTTGTTAAGCACTTTTTTCTCTGTAATTTTTTGCGAATTGATCTATAACCAGTACAGAACTAAAGGACTAAATTATTCATCTTTTATATGTTTTAGTCATTGGACTGTTACCATGCTAGGGCACTGCTTTGATGGGTCAAAGAAATCAACCTTAATACCTTTTTTTTTTTTTTTCAAGTCTTGTAATTTTTCTAGTTGTCTCTTTAACCAAACCACTTAGTAATGGGAACATAAACAAACCAGTACTTGTTGTCAAGCAGTAAGGAGAGACAAAGATACACACACACACACACACACACATATATATTGTCGCCATTTTATATTTTCAATTTCACGCATGCGCATTGTTTGTTTTTGATTTTGTCAACTATACAGTATAGTAGGGTCAGTTGGGCACCGTTTGTGAGAAAAACAGCACCATGATGCAATTCACTCTGCCAGAAATTTGGAAACGCTATGCTGTACTGTTTGACATTTGCTCCAGAAGCTCCAATACGGACATTTCAGAGTGTTTGGGTGTCAATCTAAGGATATGTACTGAGAGTGATAAAAATCAAACATCCAGTCAATATCATGGTGTTTGGAGTGATCACTAGCAATGGCAGCGTTATGCCTTCATTCATCTACCTACACAGCCTCAAACTCAACACATAGGCCTACATCAAGTGCCTGGAGGAAGTAGTGCTGCCCTGGATCAAGAGGGTGGCTGCTGGAAGACCCTATGTCTGGCAACAGGACTCTGCACCATGTCACACAAGAACACAGTCATGGCTGTCAGACAATTTCTATGACCACATCACCCCTAACATCTAGCCACCTAACTCTCCAGACTGCAACTCTGTTGATTATTGTGTGTAGGGCGTAGTTGAGCGAGAAACCAACAAAACCCCTTGTAATACCAAAGATGAACTGAAGGCAAGGATTATGGCAGCATTCACAAAATTAAACAAGGAAACCATCCAGAAGAGTTGCAGGAGATTCCAAAGTAGTCTGCAGGCCATGGCTGAAGCCAATGGCAATTTTTATTGAATAAATTTACTCTTTAGTATTTCAAGATGCTTTTATGGGATTTTGGTAAATATATCTGTTAAAATGAGATGTCAGTGTTATTTTCATTTTTGCTAATAACAAAATGATACTAGTTATCATATGGAAAATGGACATTAAATGGTGATGATGTTGTTGGTGGTGGCAGCATGTATTGTGTGTGTGTGTGTATATATATATATATATATCATCATCATCATCATCATCATCGTTTAACAGCCGCTTTCCATGTTGGCATGGGTTGGATGATTTGACTGAGGACTGGCGAACCAGATGGCTGCACCAGGCTCCAATCTGATCTGGCAGAGTTTCTACACCAGCCACTCTGAGAGTGTAGTGGGTGCTTTTCGTGCCACCGGCACAAGGGCCAGTCAGGCAGTACTGGCAATGGCCACGCTCAAATGATGTTTTTTACGTGCCATATATATATATATATATATATATATATATGATACACACACACACACACACACACACTTTGTCAAGAAGTTTGCTTCTCAGTCATATAATCCCACATTCGATCCCAGTGTTTTCTGCTATAGCCATGTGAGTAAAATTTGGTTGCTGGAAACTCCACAGGTCATTGTGTGCCTGCCTCTCTCTCTCTCTTTCATGTGTGTGTGTTTGACTATACTGGTATAAACACCATAAATATATTTATACCTGTAAAAAGTCAGCCATTCATTAAACAGAGTCCAATAAAAATGTGCCAAACCAATCTCTGAGGTTGATATAAATAACTAACTAAAATACTTGAAGGTGGACCTAGCATGGGTATGATCCACTCACTGGAATTAGTAAAATGATAAAAGAAAATCTTGGCTATTGGTTGGTTCTTTTTTTTTTTTTTTTTTTTAATTATAACAAAAATTCATTCATTCATAATTGTTTCCCAAATGTAATTTTGAGGAGAAACATAAAATATTTTGTGATAACAATGTTAACATTAAATGTGCTTCATTATCTTCAGACAGTCTTCATTTAAATATTCTATATTTTCCAGATACTACGCATCTACCATGTCACAAAAAACAATTTACTGTGTTATATGTTGGAACCAGATCAAAGAATTGATGCCATACAGAATATAATATCTATGGAAGCTGATGTCCCTTCGAATGAACAAATCATTATCAAAGGAGATGGTCAAATTATTGATCGGCGGCAATTTGCTAAAGATTTCCTCTCAGATAATGTAATTCATTGATGTCATTTATTTTTGTTTCATTTTTTATTGTAGTAATTAGTGTGTGGCTGGAGGATAAAGAAGCTTGCTTCCTAGCCCAGTAGTCCTACCAATGCTATCCAAGGGAAAGGCAAAGGCTGATGCAGCTTGGCACCAATAACATTGCAACTCACATCTACACCTGAGTGAACTGGAGCAACATGAAACAAAGTGTCTTGCACAAGAACACAACACACAGCCCAGTCCAGAAATCAAACTCACTACTTCATGATTATGAGCTCAACACTCTAACCACTGAGCCATGTGCCTTCACCGCAGCATGGTAGCATTCCACATATTGAAACCAGTAAAGAAATACATCTAGTTGCTAACATCCTTGAAATCAAATGAGTTGCAATTAAATTAGAAAACAATATATTGAATGAATTCAATTTCATCAATGGTTGTAGATGATAGAATCGGTAGAGCATTAAACAAAATTTTTTCTTCCTGTGAAATTAGCATGATATTCTAAACTCAATGAACATTAATTCGTTCGTTCGTTTAACGTCCTCTTTCCATGCTAGCATGGGTTGGATGATTTGACTGAGGACTGGTGAACCAGATGGCTACACCAGGCTCCAATCTGATCTGGCAGAGTTTCTACAGCTGGATGCCCTTCCTAACGCCAACCACTCCGAGAGTGTAGTGGGTGCTTTTTACTTGCCCCACCGGCACGAGGGCCAGTCTGGCGGTACTGGCAACAGCCATGCTCAAATGGTGTTTTTTATGTGCCACCTGCACAGGAGCCAGTCCAGTGGCACTGGCAATGACCTTGCTTGAATGTTGTTTTCATGTGCCAGTAAAATTATAAAATAATAATTAGAATAAACCATTGTACTCCCTGATGTAATCTGTGATCCAAGCCACTCTCAACTTTATTTGTTACAATTTTAAAGAAGTAAAACTAATGTTTGGAACCATTTTCTGTTAAGGTTTATTTTTTTACTTGGTTTTGTTGTTTTTAAAAATTAATTAAATGGGTTTTTTTTTTTTTTCTTTATTTCATTTAGGATGAAGTATCACTTTTTCTTCTTGATAAGAGAAATCTAAATGGAAAACCAGATTACAATACCCATACGAAATATCCAGAACAATTGCAAGTCATTCTGGGAAATGCCAATAATAAATTGAACAATTATGTAAGTTTTTTTCAGTTGGTTTGATGAGGCTATGGTCCATTGTTGGGATTTAAGTAACAACAACAAAAAAAATTATTTAAATTTTTAACCCCTACTCCACATCAAGTGAGTCTCTGTGTATGTATAAAAGAAAAAAACATGTTTACTAACAAGTACAAAAAATGTTATTTAAATCTAAACCCCACTCTGCATCAAGCAAATCCATGTGTGTGTGTGTGTAAGAAAAAGCATTTACTAAAGAAAAGTATGTTATTAAAATAAATTATCTTTTACATACTTATTTAAATCACTCCATCACCCTAATGAAATTCCCTACACAAATGCATACACACTCACACTGACAAACACAAGCATACACTCAGCTTGAGCAATATACTTTTATAGAGAATGAGAAAGTTTATCATGAAAAAATGAAAGAGATAAACAAATAGAAGGCGAGAAAGATCTTTTCTGTTGTCACAATTTTTGAAATTTTCAAATTTAGGGAAAATTTTTGAATTTGGTGTATTGATGTACTTTTTCATGCTAAATCTGAGTTTGTGATTCATTTATTCCAGAAAAGTTTTAGAAAAATGTTACAGAGGATTAAATTTTGAACGTTTTCACCAAATCAGAAAACAGGATTTGGAAGCTAAGCATTTCGTGCATGATAGGCTGTGTATCATAAAATGAAAGTAAACATTAGAAGATGAGACTTTTCACAAAATGAAAGCTATGCTTGAGGGTTAATACATATACAGAGAGAATGAGTGTCAAAGTGTATTGTAAATAGAGAGATGGATTGATGGTGTTAGATAGAGAGTGGGAGATTTGTCGATCTAAAAGTCACTTCTTGTCATCATCATCATCATCATCATCATCATTTAACATCCGCTTTCCATGCTAGCATGGGTTGGATGATTTGACTGGGGACTGGTGAACCAGATAGCTACACCAGACTCCAATCTGATCTGGCAGAATTTCTACAGCTGGATGCCCTTCCTAACACCAACCACTCCGAGAGTGTAGTTGGTGCTTTTTATGTGCCACCGGCATGAGGGCCAGTCCGGCAGTACTGGCAACGGCCACGCTCAAATGGTGTTTTTTACGTGCCACCTGCACAGGAGTCAGTAAATTATATTCTTTTATTATTACATACAGGCAACATTGTCTTTGGGATGCAGATTTTGAAAATCAAATTCGTTTATCTGGAGGATGCACCATTTAAGAGCCTTTTTGGGCTAAACACACATACATGACCACATACATTCACATTTATCATCATCATCATCATCATCATTTAATATCCATGTTCATCCAAAGCAATGATTAGCAACATTACGAAACCTATATGCTTTTGAATCTCTTTAACAATTCACAATAATGACTTTTATTACTTTTATTCCTACCTCAGTTCATCTAATTGTATATATCTATTGTTACTTTATATATATATATATAAATGTATATACACACACGCACACACTTTATTCTTGAATTTGTTGTTCCATGTTGCAGGAACCAAAGAGACTATTTGCTGAAACATTATATTTCTGTAAGAATTTAGAAGAAAAATCTCGGCGCCTTATACAGAGTGTAGCAGCTTGCAGGTTTGTATTATGAAAAATGTTTTCATCATCATCTTCATCATTTTATAGTATTCTTGTATTTGCATATGTAAACATACTATTTAATGTTTGTGCAATAGAAATAGTTCATCATCATCTTCATTATTTAACATCCACATTTCTATGATTTCATGAGTCTGATGGAATTTGTTGAGACAGATTTTCTATGGCCAGATTCCCTTCCTGTTACCAGCCCTCAACTGTTTTCAAGCAAGGTAATGTTTTCCCATGGCCAGACATATTCTCCATAGAAAAATGGAAATGAAAAACCTTACAATCATCATGTGATGTTTAGACAAAGGTACATGTGCATACACTCTCACACACACACTTATGTATGATGAGCTTCTTTCAGTTTCCATCTATCAAATCCACTTACTAGGCTTTAATTGAATTGGAGCTACAGTAGATGACACTTACCCAAGATACCATGTGAGTTTCTCAACCACATAGCTACACCTGTACCTATTTTATAAAATTATATATTGTGTACACATAATCATTGAGGTCTTCTTTTTCTCGTCGGTGGTACCTGACTGGTCTCGTGCCGGTGGCACATAAAATGCACCATTCGAGCGTGGTCATTGCCAGTGCCACTTGACTGGCTCCCTTGCCAGTGACATTTAAAAAGCACCATTTGAGCATAGTCATTGCCAGTCATGCCTGACTGGCTCCGTTTGATAAGAGTAGTCCAACCCACTCAAAAGGTCCCTGAATAAGGGTTGTTTAAGGATGTTGAATGAAACACATGTTTCCAGATTTGAATTATTCAAACCCCAAAGAATTCCTTTCAACACATGGCTATGATGCTCCCCCACTACTTCTGCTTGTGATCAGAGATGCACATATCGTCAGCCACCAAGGGACATGCTCAACTGGTTAAGGTCAAACAACTGACAAGCAAATCTGTGGTATTGAGCAGAATATTTGCTATAGCCCATTTTTTATACCAAGACAAAACAATGTACATGATAACACTTCCAATTTGTTAAGATCAGAAGCTATGAGAGCCACTGCTTGGTACTGCATCAGGGCATTTATTATTATTACTACTACTACTACTACTACTACTACTACTATCACTAAGGCAGTGAACTGACTGAATGCACGCTGGCCAAAATGCTTTGTGGTATTTTATCTGTCACTACAGTTCAAATTCTGCTGAGGTCGACTTTGCCTTTCATCTTTCTGGGGTTCGTTAAACACTGCAGCTGATGTAATCGACTAGTCCCTTCCCTGAAAATTTCAGGCCTTGTTCCGTTAGTAGAAAGGATTACTACTACTACTACTACTACTACTACAACGACTATTATATATTTTTATGTTGCTATATAAAATTTAAATTTGTTCTTTCTTTCCAGAAAATCCCTAGCAATTGATAATAAACAATTTTTAAGTGATAAAGCACGTCCCTGTGATATCAAACCTCAAATTTACAGAAAAGCTGACATTCGTTCAAAAAGGTAAAACAATAGATCATATTCTTGTTTTCTATTGAAATAATATTTATGGAATTGATACCAAGTGTTTGGTGCTTTTCACTATTAAAAGATGTTTGTGAGTGAATGCGTTTTTTAATAAATCAATTTTTTTTTTTTTCCAGTTTGCAACTGAATAAAAGGAAATTTAAAAGTTTAAAGCTAAAACCACCAGGTGTGTATGTATTATTACCTTTTTTTTGTTGTTGTTGTTGTTAGCATTGTTGTGTGGTAAGAAGTTTGCTTCCCAACCACGTGGTTCTAGGCTCAGTATCACTGCATGGACCTTTTGCATATCATCATCATCGTTTAACATCTGCTTTCCATGCTGATATAGGTTGGACAGTTTTACTGAGGACTGGCAAGCCAGAAGGCTGCACCAGGCTCCAATCTGATCTGGCAAAGTTTCTACAACTGGATACCCTTCCTAATGCCAACCACTTTGAGAGTGTAGTGGGTGCTTTTTACGTGCCATTGGCATAAGGGCCAGTGAGGCAGTACTGGCATCGACAACGCTTGAACGGTGATGCTTACATGCCACCGGCATGGAAGCCATTCAGGTGGCACTGGCAACAGGTGTGACTTCTATTACAGCCCTGGGCTAAACATAGTTTTCTGCATGGCCTTGGTGTATGTGTGTGTTACTATCTCCTCGCCTTGACATCACATCATAGTTGTATACGGGTGTTTCCATCATGCAGGCAGTGTTCTTTGTTTCTGATTTTCTGTGAAAACATGTCTGGTCATGAGAAAAATATTACCTTTCTTGGAAACAGTGAGGGTCGGTGACATGCATCTTATCTAAACCTGTCCTTTCTTGTAATAACTATGCAATGGTTCTCTCTTTCATTTTCATGACTTGGTCCATCAGCTTGTAATTATTCTTCTCGTGTGCCCTCCTCTCTCACTTGTAACTAACAATGGTATTGCTAAATCAATCATAGTGATAACACCTTTCTATACAATCTGATTCTGTATCTAAGGGAGTGCATATATAGTATTTAATTACTGGATTACTAATACAGCATCAGTTATAAATAATAATGCATACAAAATCATATTCATATGTATTTAGCTCCATTGTGAAATTATAGCATTGTAATTAAACCACAAGGATTTTCAGCAGCTTGGAATAAGGATTGGTAACAATACTAGTCTCATCCTACCGATGCAAACATCATTCAGACAAGATGTTGCTTTTACTTTTTATGATGATGATGAGTAGTTGCATAAATTTTTAATAATTACCAAAATACATGCATTATTCCTATTTTTTTTAAAAATCTAATTTCTTTCTTTGTTGTGATTCTTCTTTAACTAATCAATATATTATAAGTGCTTCTCTTCTTTTATTCTTACAGAAACATATAATGATGTTATAGATGGCTGGAGCAAAATGATTTCAGAATTGGAAGAAATTAAAAGTTTTGTGAGTAAAATTTAATGTTTCAAATTCATTAGGTAAAATTTACCATTAAACACAATATATATTGCTTTCTCATGATGTCAAAATAACTTCTTTGTAGCTTTATCTTTTCTTAGATATTTCATCTATTTATATCTAAAGCTTCCATCAATTAGGGTTGGCCATACATCTACACCTGGACAGTCCCTTCTTAATGCATGAACACACTTGGTCGTTGCCTAGAGACCCCTCAGATGTAGGGGCCCTATCTTAATCTGTGTATGCTGCAGTATGTTGTCATTAAAGATGTTGGGGATCTCCAGTGCATTGTTTTGCTCTGGGGCTTAAAGGGTAAAGGTTAAAGCCTTCCTTTGGGCAAGGTTGTTTATGGAAGACCAGTAGTAACCAATGCATACCAGCCTCTACTCTCCATGCTACCAATATTATCCAAGGGAAAACAAAGGTTGATAAGGGGCTTATAATGCTGTTAAGACAGCCTTGCCCCTAGAAATCCTCTCCAGGTTGCAAGCCTGGACAAGGATTCTTTTATGGTGGAACCAGCAGTTTTCCATGCTTCAAGTTTCTCCTCTCCACACCACTGATGTGTCCCAGCAGTAGGCAAGGGTTAGTATAGTTTAGCACAAATGTCATCACTGATGAATTCAGACAGTAAAGACCTGACGAAAATATTAGAGAGTAAAGAGTAAGGGAAGAAAATGCCCATGGGATATGTCTTCCTTGAAGAAAATAGCAGTTGTATTTGGCCTTCTAATTTCATTTGAAACTCCTACTCTTTTTTTTTTTGTTTTTGCATTTTTACTTGGTACTCTTTCTTTCAATACAATTTTATTTTCCAGAATATTTTGGTGGGATTTTGATCTGTGAACAAACGAATTCTGTGGTTGACAATAAAGTGTTTCATTAGAAAGTTCAATTATTTCCTCCAAATGAAATTTTTTAGTGTTGAAATTATAAAATATCTTCTGCTACTTTCTCTTTTTTTTTTCAGCAGTTAATGTTAGTTTAGTAACTGTTTTACTAATATTTATATATTTTGAAGGTAGTGCTCCAGCATGGCTGCAGTCAAATGACTGAAACAAGTAAAAAGATAAAGGAATATATTTTACCGAGTATTATATCAATCATTAAGCTTTTGTATAAATTATATATTTGTGCATATATTCATCATCCTCAACATATGTCCACTTTCTCTGCTGGCATTGGTTGTACCAGACTTTGCAGTTTGAGTCACTGTTGGGAGCTTGCACTCATACTTGTCATTTGGTTGGTTTCTCCTGTTGGTTGACTTTTATATAATTATAAATTACTGTATATTCCAGAATGATATTTTTGTCAATCATCATCTTTATCATCCTCTAATTTCCATTTTCCATGCTGGCATGGGTTGGATGGTTCTAGCAAGTCAGAAGTCTGCACCAAGTTCTGTTGTCTGCTTTGGCATGGCATTCTGTAAAGTGGATATCATTCCTAATGCCAACCACTTTACAGAATGTATTGGGTGCCTTTTATGTGGCAACAACAGCAGTGACGTCCCCAAGTAACTTGTAAGACAAGACCCCTCAACTGAGGGCAGGAGTAGTATTGAGAGATAGAAAAATGTGTCTTGCAGTAGAGAAGAAAAAAAGCTGCCTCAGGTGGAGAAAGAGAAAGAGATGGTGAAGATGAGATAGTGAGAGAGCGTGGCCCCCAAGTTACAGGGAGGTGTCCACAGTCAAGTCAAAAATGCATTTTAATTAAGTTTATGAATCTGTGTTGCAAGATCTCTGATGTGAAGTCATGTGTTGAAACAACAATACATATTAATTAATTATTATTACAACTGCATTACATGTCTCTTCATATATTTTTCACTCTTTTCTATAGTTTAGCCATAATTATTTGTTTTATATAATTTGAGAACAAAATATATTTATTACAGGTCCGACAGTCTGAAGCAACAGAGGAAGTAGATTTCTCCAGTAATAAAAGCACTTCTTTTAATGAGAGATATGAAACTTTAAAAAATATGTAAGTTTAAAAAAAATTTTTATAATAATAATAATTGTGATGATGATGAACCTATTGTATACAGTGCTGAAGTGCTGTACAACTATTCAGAACAGGTAACCAAAGTGCATGTACAGTACATAGAATAATGCACACAAAGTGAACAGTGAATGAGTCAGTTAGAAAAAAGTGGGGAGTACATCAGGTGTACTGTTTGCAAATATCAGGAAGCATGGAAGATGTAGTGTCCTGACAGCTAACAACTGATGCAAGTAGTTTATTCCATGCTTCAGTAATTCTGAGTGAAAAGATGTTTCCAAAAGTCATGGATGCTGTGTTGGTTTTTGATTTTGTAAGCATGTCCACGGCTGTTTGACATATGGAATTCAAAAAGGTGCCCAAGGTTGTTGTTGGAAGGATAGTGGTTAATCTTGTGGGTGGCTATCAAGTCAGTTTCTATACATCAGAGCTTTAATGTGTCCATACCCAGGGAAGCAAAACATTAAGAGTATAGAAGATTCCTGATGGTAGGTACTCGCCTTGTTGCATGTTTCTGAACAGTTTTCAGATGTGCTAAGCAAGATTGGGTTCCAGACTGGTGATGCAAAGTGTGGACATACCATAGCCATGCACAGCTTTAAATAATTAATTGTTGAGTAGCTGTCAAAGGTCTTGCTGAGTGATGCTAAGACACCCTTGGCCTTCTTGACAATTTTAGAAATGTGATTTGTCCAACACAAATTGCTGTAGGCAATAATGTCCAGGTCACATTCACTAGGAGACTACTTAAGATTGGTAGTACTCTTTTTG
This sequence comes from Octopus bimaculoides, assembly GCF_001194135.2. NCBI lineage: Eukaryota > Metazoa > Mollusca > Cephalopoda > Octopoda > Octopodidae > Octopus > Octopus bimaculoides. The sequence goes on from NC_068985.1 coordinate 17,210,576, forward strand.
TTTAAGCTGGTACTTATTTTAATGGTCTCTTTTTGCCAAACTACTAAGTTACAGGGATGTAGCCACACCGACACCAGTTGTCAAGCAGTGATGAGGGACAAACACAAACACACAGGCACATATAATATACATGACAGGCTTCTTTCAGTTTCCATCTACCAAATCCACTCATAAAACTTTGCTGGCCTGAGACTATAGTAGAAAATATTTGCCTGAGGTGCTACCCAGTGGGACTGAATCAGGAACAATGTGGCTGGAAAGCAAGCTTCTTACCACACATCCATGCATGCACCTATCCATCCATGCCTGTGCCTATGAATGTAAAAAAAATTTTTTTAAATAGAGCACTGTTTATATTTTATTGACATGTAAAAAATAGTATAAATTCTAAAATAATCTCCGATATACAAAGTTCTTATTAACCCAGAGACATTGTATATTTTTCTCATTAAATTTAATAATTTCTCTTTCTGCCTCTAGAGTTGAAGATTTAAATGAATTGTATACGTCAATGAACTTTACAGAAGCAACTGTAGGTAAGTATGGGAGCATCCAATGTTGTAAATAAATTTCAGAATAATTTTTATAACTAACAATATAGCCTGGCTTTGCACGGGATTAAGTTAGGATTATTAAGTTAATCAAGAGCTTTGTTTCAAGCCAAACTAAGTAACACCGATGTCAAATTTGAGCAAAATCCATTCAAATTGGTAAACATTTGGCTGAAAATGGGTTGCAGACAATTTGATTGGGAAATCTCATAAGGAATCAATTTATTGATTTTTCCACATTTTTTTTCTTTTTTTTCTTTTTTTGAGAACTTAAAGCATTCAAAGATCCCATGAGTCCTAAGTAACGCCGGCATCAAGTTTGAACAAAATACATCAAAATTGGTAAAAGTTATGGTTGAAAATGGGGTGTAGCCAATTTTAGTGAGAAATCCTGTAAGGAATCTGTTTATCGATTTTTCTCA
>NC_068985.1:17213440-17217687 GCF_001194135.2 Octopus bimaculoides
GTCCATACCAGCGCAATCGTCTCTCTTGCACACCACAACTGATGCTTCTAATGTTCAGCTTTTCTCTCAAGATACTTACACTCTGACGGGTATGCACATTTACATTACACATCCAGCGGAGCATACTGGCTTCATTCCTTGCGAGCTTACGCATGTCCTCAGCAGTCACAGCCCATGTTTCACTGCCATGTAGCATGGCTGTTCGTACGCATGCGCCCTACAGTCTGCCTTTTACTCTGAGTGAGAGTCATCAGTAGTAAAATTTGATTTCAGTCAGAGGATTGTTGTCTTTAATCTCACAGTCTGCTTCAACAACACCAAGATACAATTATGCACATGTCAAGGTATCAATCTATCAACACAGCATCTTTCCTATGCATGGAAAATGCAGCTGAAACCCTTTGTGCTTTTACTGCTTTTAGAACAAATTCAGTTTTTCTGCATTTTGTAACCATTATGCTACCTTCAAACTGACTCAACTAAAATACACACCTCTCCTCTTCTCATCACATATTGTTATGTTTGGTTCAAGATTTGGTTGCTATAGAGGCTCCCTTACTGAATTAGTATACTCTTTTACTTGTTTCAGTCTTTTGACTGGCCATGCTGGGGCACCGCCTTTTAGTTGAGAAAATCGACCCCAGGACTTATTCTTTGGAAGCCTAGTACTTATTCTATCGGTCTCTTTTGCCGAACTGCTAAGTTACGGGGACGTAAACACACCAGCATCGGTTGTCAAGCGATGTTGGGGGGACAAACACAGACACACAAGCACATATATATACATATATACGACAGGCTTCTTTCAGTTTCCATCTACCAAATCCACTCACAAGGCTTTGGTCGGCCCAAGGCTATAGTAGAAGACACTTGCCCAAGGTGCCACGCAGTGGGACTGAACCCGGAACCATGTGATTGGTAAGCAAGCTACCTACCACACAGCCACTCCTATTTCCCTTAAAAACAGATAATATTGGCTCCATTGATCCACCAGTGACATCATCTCCAGACACCAGTATCCATTGAAAAATTATTGCACAGAACTACATTATGCATTCTTACATCTTAACTGCTGTGCAGCTCTTCTAAACTTTCAGAACATCTTTAAAATTAAATGTCTAACACCTGTTTTATTAATTTTAAGAAAGGGTGATGGACAACAGGAGCCACAGCATGACAAGAAAAAAATGCTCCCCAATATTTAGTTATCATCATCATCATATGTCCATTTTCCATACCAGCATGAGTTGAATAGTTTGACAGGAGCTGGCAAGCCGGAGGGCTGCACCGGGCCCCATCGTCTGTTCTGTCATGGTTTCTTTGGCTGGATGCCCTTCTTAATGCCAACCACTTTACAAAATCTACGGGGTTCTTTTATATGACATTGGTATAGATAGTTTGTATGTGGTGCCAGCACATACAAACTTCGCATCAGCATAGGCGTATTATACATGGCACCAGTACGAATGCTCTTTATGTGGTGTTGGCACAGGTGCCTTTTGTGTGACACCAGCACAAGTGTTTTTACATAGAACCAGCATTGGTGCTCTGTACATGGCTCCAGTATGGGTGCACTGTATGCAGTACCGGCACAAATGCTTTTTACATAGCACCAATTCCAATCACACCAAAATTGACTCTGCTTTTTGTCATTATCATCATTATTGTCATCATCATAACGTCCATTATGCCATGCACATAGAATTTGCATGTGTAAGACCCGGCAAGCCAAGTGAGATTATAGACTTTATGCCAGTGTCACATAACTAGCCTGTTTAAAAATGCCCTTCAGTTGTCAGGCAATATGCTGTGCTTGGGAAGACCTATTGAGTCAAGTGAAATTGTAATTGTGGCCAATACCAGTGCCACCTGGAATGTAAAAAGCACCATTCAAGTGTGGTCGATGCCAATGCCACCTAACTGGTTCCTGTACCAGTGGAATGTAAAAAACACCATTTGAGTATGGTTGATGCCAGTACCGCCTGACTGGCTCCCATGTCAGTAGCATGTGAAAAGCACCATTCGAGCATAGTCGATGACGGTGCTGCCTGACTGGCTCCCATGCCATGGTACATAAAAAGTACCCACTACATTCTCAGAGTGGTTGGCATTAGGAAGGGCATCCAGCTGTAGAAACCTTGCCAGATCAGATTGAAGCCTGGTGCAGCCTCCTGGCTTGCCAATCTTCAGTCAAACCATCCAGCCCATGCCAGCATGGAAAGCTGACTTTAAATGACGACGACGATGATGATGGTATAATGGACAAAATTGTCAAAACTTGTGGCAAACTTTCTATGGCCAAATGCCTTTCTTGTTGCCAACCTTCATCTGTTTCCAAATAAGTTAATATTCCCCCCTGAGCTGACATGTTTTCCCAGGAAACTGCATAGAAATGATACTGCTTGTATGACGGTGACACTTGCTTACAACCGTCATATGCTGTCAAGACAAGGAGACACAAACACACACATGTATAAATGACAGGCTTCTTTCGGTTTCTGTCCACCAAACCCGCTAACAAGGATTTGGTTGGTCTGGAGCTATAGTAGAAAACACTTGGCCATGGTGACATGCTGTTAGACTGAACCTGAAACCTTATGGCTGGGATGTTAACTACTTAACCACACAGCCTCACCTGCCTTTCATCCTTTCAAAATTGATATAATTGTCTGTTCCCACCCACTTATTTGTAGCTTTGTGACTTTACTTAGAATCATTGTTTTTTAGAAACCTTTCAAATTATCCTAATTTTTTCTAACACATCGTTATTTTTTTTCTTTATTTCTTAGGTACTGTACAAGAAGATGTAAAAGATTTAGTAGAAAATTGTATTGCAGAATGGGAAGCTTTATTTGAAGAATGCCATTCTTATCGCATGTAAGTATATTAAAGTAACATCTCAGTTGCAGAATTCCACTTGATTGATGTGTATATAATTATTTGATTCCACTTTGACTCAGTAAAACTGAAATGTGTCTATAAGTGACAAAAAAAATTTTGAAAAAAACTCAACAACTGTAGCCATGGATACTAAATTATCTTTTTCCCTCAGCTCACAAAAATGGATAAACTTGTATGACCTGGAGAGATGAGACTCTTGATGTTTCAACATGAAAAAGCATTAAAAATACAAGAGGAAGACAAACATCATCTGCACTTTTGCCATAATGTATCTTTATTATTGTCACACTGCCTTTTGCACATGCACACTTACAGTTGGTGCAATTGTGGTCACGTGATCAAAATTTGAGCCTGATCACGCCATTTTTTTTTTTGGCTTTACAGTGTAAGCATGGTTGCTGCATTAGCAATGTGCACCAAAGAAGAACAAAGAGCAATGGTCTGATTTCTCTGGTCGGAAGGTGCTGAAATTTATAGGAGATGAAACGTGGGTCCATCATTATGGGACAGAATCCAAAAGACAGTATGGAGTGGAAACATCCTGGCTTGCCAGCGACGAAGAAATTCAAGACAGTCTTCTGCGGGAAAGGTGATACTAACCCTTTTTTGGGGCTTACACTGGAAGACTACCTGGAAAAGGGGTGTATGATTAATAGTGCATGATACAGTGCTTTGCTGGCCAACAAACTAAAGCCAACAATTCACACCAAACGCCGAAATCTATTGTTGAAGAAAGTTTTGTTGTTGCATGATAATGCATGGCCACCCAGACCATTGAAACCATTAACCAATTGGGTTTTGAGGTGCTGGAATACCCTGCCTGTAGCCCAGATCTCATCCCTTCTAACTATCATATCTTTCGACTGCCCAAAGATGGTTTACAAGGTCATCGATTTCCTACAGATGAAGATGTGAAGGAAGCGGTGCATAAATGGTTGCACCTTTAACTGGAAACCTTCTTGGAGGGAATACACAGGTTTTTGGACAGTTGGACCAAGTGCATCGAAAAGAAAGGAGACTATATAGAAATGACGTACTTGTTTATTCCCTGCTTTTGTGTAAATACATTGAAAAAACAAAGAGTGCAAATAATTTTTTACTCTCCCTTGTATTTTGCCACATTTAAATTCATTTTATTTTATTTTTTTTTAGTTCTTTGAATTCCTCTTGGGTATCATTTTTTAATACATCAAAGCAACTTCAGGAAAAAAATAATCGCATTGAATCTTTACGTGAGGAGGAGATATCTTATTTCTGGAAATTAATAGAAGCTGTTGTAAGTATTACATCCTATGTAGACTGAAGTCATGTATAGAGAACAAAAAAGAAATACTTTATCACCCCAC
>NC_068985.1:17217697-17221880 GCF_001194135.2 Octopus bimaculoides
TATCCACCTCAATACTATCCAACCTCTGCAGTTGTCACCTACTGCTAATTTGTACTCAATCTGGTGAGCGATGAGTATCCTTTAAAGAATAACAGAGTTATATGTGAGCTACTTCAAGCTTCATGCTCAGATAGTGCAGTAATTGGATGAACTTGTATAGCATATTGTGCATGACTCAGCAATCATTCACACTCAAATGGCATGGCTTCTCTGTGAAGAAATGTGAGAAAGTTTGTTTGTACCTTTTTTCCTAGCATTTCCTTATAGAGTAACCATGCATTTGAACCTGAACAATTGATGGATCTTGCATAATATACCATATAAGCCCATATGAGTACTGCATTATCTGAGCATGAAACTTGAAGTAGCTCAGTTATAACTCCTGTATTCATTAATTGTAAGTAGCCGATCCTCTGACCTATTTTCACAGTTATTCTCCTGCGTTTGAGATTTCCTTTATTCCTAAAGTACCAACTCACTCAGCTCTTCAATGTTAGTATATAAAAATGTTTCCACATTCCAAAAGTTATTATTTAACATTATAAAAGATTAAATCTGTTGTCAGGGATCATTTAGCTCAGTGGTTTAAAGCTTTCAGTCAGAATTTAAGAGGTATAAAGTTTGATTCTCTGTAGTGGCTTGCAGGCTACTTTTTCTCCATCTCTAAGGGTATTTTACATCCTCTGAGCTGTTTTCACAGCTATTCTTCTGCATTTGAGATTTCCTTCATTTCTAAAATGTGTGTGTGTGTGTGTCCTAGATGTGAAGTTTTAAAAATATTTTTTAAAAATGCTTATACATTAATACATATCAATACACATCAATACAAATCTATATACAAAAGCATAACTTGTGCCGGTGGCACATGAAAAAAACATTCGAGCGAGGTTGTTGCCAGTGCCGCTGGACTGGCTCCTGTCCAGGTGGCACGTAAAAATCACCATTTTGAGTGTGGCCGTTGCCAGTACCGTCTGACTGGCCCTCGTGCTGGTGGCACGTAAAAGCACCCACTACACTCTCGGAGTGGTTGGCGTTAGGAAGGGCATCCAGCTGTAGAAACTCTGCCAGATCAGATTGAAGCCTGGTGCAGCCATCCGGTTCACCAGTCCTTAGTCAAATCGTTCAACCTGTGCTAGCATGGAAAGCGGACATTAAATGATGATGATGATATATACACACACACACATATGTATGTATATATATGTGTGTGTAAAACAAATAATAAATGAGTATATGCATATATACGTACAGGTATGTGCATACCTATGTCTACCTGTATATATAGGTGCATATCTGGGTACAGGACATTGCAAACAAAACGTAGACAAAAAAATAATAATAACCAGAGTACAGAACACACACAGGCCACATAGAGTATGTATATATGTATGTGTGTGTGTGTATATATATATATATATATATGTATGTGTGTCTATGTATATCTGTGTATGTATGTATATATAAAGCACTCTTTCAAAAATTATAACCTACTTCAAGCAATTTTTTTAAAGTTTTTTTTAATATTGTTTTTATATTTTTTTAGGTGCCCAAAGACGAACAGAGTATGTGTTCACCAATACAAGAATGTACTCCTTCATTTTCATCAATTACAAATTCACTGAAACTCATTAATGATAACAAATTACTTCATGATGAGTAAGTTGTTCTTTTTTAATGTATCCTTAATTTTATGTTCTACTTGTTACTAGAGATGTCTTATAATTATTTCTGAGTAAATAGCAGAGTAACAAAATTGGTAATGCACCAAAATTGTCTTTAGCATTTAGTTTCTTTACATTCATCATCACCATCATTTAACATCTACTTTACCAATCTTAAATGGGTTGTACATAATTTGACCACATTCTGTGGTCAAATCCTTAAGGGGTTGATATAATAAGTATCAATCAAGTATTAATTTAATCAATTACACCCTCAGTCAAAATTTGTGACCTCGTGCCTACTTCAGAAATCATTTCGCTTATTGTGGATTCAAATCCAAGATGTTGAAAACTTTTACTGATATTATTTACCCCTACAACTATTGGCACAGTTTTTATGGCTGGATGCCCTTCCTAACACCAACCACCCCACAGAGTGGGCTGAGTGCTTTTTACATGGCACCAGCACAGGCAAGGTCAGTTTTGGCATGTGGGATTATTGTAATCTACTCCTAGAATTGCTGGCCTTGTGCCAAAATTTGAAATTGCAAAATAGGGGTAGTTTATCCTGTTCAGGCTATATTATTAGCATTTTCCTGCGTTTGAGAATTTAAAATCACTTCTTTAACTTTCTAAGACATCTCAACGCTTCTAAAAGCAAACTTCGTTTGTTTGTTTACATTCATCGTAATTTGAATTTATTATATTTAATCATTAATTTTTTTTAATTTTTTTTTTAGCTTTGAAATGTTGGTTGCTGATTTTCCTGCTTTTCCTGATCTATCATTCAATTAAACGAAAACAAGCCGTGTTTCCACCAGGATTCAAACCATAAACATGTCATTCATTGTACTTCTTGCATAGACTGTATAAAAAATACATCTGCCTAGCCAATATACAGCAAATTAATCTGTGTGAGAGGGGTAATTTTTCCAGTATTTCTCTAATAATTTTCAAAAACGATTGAGTAATTTATCAGATAGATAAGTTTTATCCCTCATTTCGCAAAACTCAATCCACTTGGCTTATTTTTCATACTATACTGTGCAATAGATTATTGATAATAAATTGTCATATGCACAATGAACAGTGAGAGTCAAAATGATGACTTGCATATCTCTTCTTAATGCATTCTGGTAGATTTGAACATGAATATGCTAATTACTGTGACAAAACACAGCTGTAACTAATTCATTAAGAATAAATATGCAAGTCATTGAGATGATTAGCAATTAAATCTGAAACTTTGATAATCTCTTTTATCTGTTACTTGTTTCAGTCATCTGAATGCAGCCATAGTGGAGCACTGCCTTGAAAAATTTAGTTGAACAAATCAACCCAAGTTATTTATTGTCGTTCCCTTTTGCCAAACTGCTAAGTTTCGGGGATGTAAACGTACCAACACTGTTTGTCAAGTAGTGGTTGGGGACAAACACAGATATACTTTCGGAAACATTTTTTGCATGTCCAGAATTGCTGAAACATGGAATAAACTAGAAACTACTCACATCAGTTGTTAGCTGTGAGGATCCTACATCCTTCCAAACTTCCTGAAATCCACCTGATGTCCCCACTTCTTTTGTTTTAAACAACTCATTCACTATTCACTTCCTGTGCTTTATTCATGCACTTTTGGCTACTTTTTCTAATGAGTTGTGGTATACCTGAGACCTGTACATAATAAGTTTGTTATTATATTATCTGACACACACACACCACATATTGCAGACCTACATCCACACAGTTACCATCCACCAAAATTCATTGGTCAGTCCAATGCTGTAATAGAAGACATTTGCCCAAAGTGTTGCATTGGCAGTGGGACTGAACCTGAAACCACGTAGTTGCAAAGCAAACCCAACCCCTTAATAATACATTCTTGCCTATGCTGTGTATAAAGTTTTGGGGAATAATCTAAGATTACCAAAATATATGTGAAATGGGAGAAAGGACTAATTAGATCAAAACAAAGTTGACAGCTAGTTTTTATTTTAAAGCAAGTGTAAGACAATTTCTTCAAGTGTGTGTGCGTTTGTAATATTTTGTATTGTTTTACTTTTTGCTACCTCCTCCCCCCCCCCCCCCCCCTACATGGTCACTCGATCTGCTAGAAATAACAGCCAAATCTCCTTCACACTACACACTGTCAGCTTTAAAAAAAACAAATAGATGGGACGATTGTAACTCATATAGTGTTGTTGTTTTGTTTTTTGTATAGAAAAGAGGCTACAGATTGGATTGATCACATACATGATTACTTGACCATACATGGTTACTCAATTAGCCAGAAATAGCAGCCAAATCTTATTCAAACTGTATCCTATTATTTTCAAAATAAAAATAGTAAAAATAGATGTGATGGTCATGGCCACAATGTTTTTTGTAGGGTAACTAGGTACTGATTGGATTGACCATTTACCTAGCCACTCGCTCTGCTAGAAATAGCAGCCAAATCTTATTCAAACTGTATCCTATTATTTTCAAAATAAAAATAGTAAAAATAGATGTGATGGTCATGGCCA
>NC_068985.1:17222085-17230693 GCF_001194135.2 Octopus bimaculoides
TATTTATTGCCTCTGCCTTAGCGAAGGACGAGATATTGTTTTGAGTCGTGTTTGTTTGTTTGTCTGTGGACAAGATATCTCAAGACCCGCTGGATGGATTCTGATGAAACTTTCAGGGATATTTGGTCTCATGACTGGCACGAGCTGATTAGATTTTGGGATCGATCTGGTACCAGACAGGGATTTTGGATTATTCTTCCTGTTTTTTACTTAATTTTTTATAGCAGTCGGGATCATTTTTAGTATCCTCGTTTGAGAACAATCGAGTGTATTTCAGATATTCTCATTTTAAAAATCATCTCCGGCTAATCGTTGAGAGGACATTGGTGTTGCCTTGGCAGAGGTTTGTGCTTTCTGAGTGCTCTTGTTCACATTGTTTTGAATTAACCATTATTATATCTTATCTTCAAGATTTCAATGATGTCTTCGTTTATCTTTTTTTATCTTTTACTTCTTTCAGACTGTGGCCATGCCTTGAATTTTTAGTCAAATGAATCAACCCCAGTACCTTTTTTTTTAAAGCCCGGTGCTTATTCTATCAGTCTCTTTTGGCAAACTGCTAAGTTACAGGAACATAAACACCAGTTATCAAGTGGTGGTGGGGAACAAATACAAATACACACGCTCACATGTATATGATAGGCTTCTTTCAGTTTCCGTCTACCAAATCCACTCACAAGGCCCTGTTCAGCCCAAGGCTATAGTAAAAAAAAATACTTGCCCAGGGTGCCATGCAGTGGGACTGAGCCCAGAACCATGTGGTTGGGAAGCAAGCTTCTTACCACGCAGCCATACCTGCACTTATGTGATTGTTTATTTTTGCAACTACATCATTGGGTAGATGTGAGAGGCTGGATCTGTCCAGGTTGAAAAAATTAGATGGGAAAGTCAGTTTATAATGTTTTCGGTCATTTGTATGCCTAGTAAAGGCCAACATAGAACTCAACAGTAACAACTGGGTTTTGGGGACTAAAAGATTTTTTTTTTTTTTTTTTTTTTTACTTCAAAGGCATGTGACAGGATATTAGAAATATTTTCTGTCTCTTCCATATGAAAATATCTGAGTTGCGAAAATGGAGATGCGGTTAGCACATCCCTTGACAAAGACAGAAGAGATCAATCGATCTTTCTAACACACATGGGCATTGCTCTCTACTTTAGAACAACCTATTTTTTTCAAGGTAGTGCTCCAGCATGGCCACAGTCAAATAACTGAAACAAGTAAAAGAATAAAAAGAGCTGATCAGTTATCTATTGAGATAACATCAGAATTTCTTCCCTTGCACCTCTGAACTTTGGAATTCCCTTCCGCAGTCTTGTTTTCCTCTTCAATATGACCTCCAGTCTTTTAAGTCTAATGTACATCGTCACCCATTAACTTCTGTCAAACGTCCATTTTATTCTTGTAGCACTTATGTTTCCAGTGGTCTAAGGACCTTGTAACAAGTGAATGCTTTAAAAAAAAAGAAAAAAGAAAATTTCTATTATCTTATTTTGTGTCTGCCAGACAAAAGGAGTGAACATAACTGAGTAAAACTGTAATGTCCAAATATGTTTGATGCACGTTCAAACTGGGGAACAAGCTACTCACTGTGTTTCATCACGGAGAATATATCTCCCCCTCTGTAATAACTGAGTAAATATGCTTGCTTTTGTTAGTATTTTATTTTATGAATGTTTGGGAGGTTTTAGTTTCCAGAAAGAGAATCACTGGTTCATAGGTATTTAACAATGGTGAGCATGATGACAAAGGAGTATTTGTGTTTCTGTAGCATTTAGATGGAACAAATGCTACAGAGTATTAGAGTTCAGAGGCACTAATTTCTTGTATTTCTCATTGGTGTTTACCTCTTCTGTTGATATATATATATATTGATGATCAATAATCACACACATTAATGTAGCAATCTGACTGAATCATTGAGCATACTGGCTGAAATGCCTGAATATTCAGTGCTACATTATGCAACATGTCTTGTTGCCTTTTTAGTATAGTAAGGTGTGGTTTGGGGGAGAATTTAGCTGGTATTTCTAACAGAATGAGAGACCACAAATAGGTATCCTTGTTAACTTGACAGATGTCTTATCTTAGAAGTTCTTTCCGCCTCAACAAATAATCAAAACATTCAAATGGTGATGACAATCTCATATTACAAACTAAACTACCTTCAATTTCTTGTCCTATGATTAATTAAAATTTTTTTTTTTACCAGTAATATTTTATACTACATGAATCTATCATTTTATTTTTTCTCTGTAAATATCATCTTTTGCTTTAATTATTCTCCTCCACAATTTATTTGGTTCATTTTCATTGTTTGCATTCCTCTAGCAATATGTTCGTTCATTTCTCCTCATCTAGGACAATGCTACTACTACTACACACAACTTTTGGTCCATAGATGTCTTATCTCCACTCACTGCTTTTCTTCTACTACTACAGCAAACTTCATTCTACACCACTGATTGCTCTCAAACTACTGTCACTCAAACAACTTTACCTAACTCATCTCTCCTCTTCTCACCCACACTGTCCAGCCCCCAGACCCCTCACTAACCATTATACCCTTCCTCCTCAGAACTTTGCTCTCCCTCTGCATATGTTTTTTCTGCAGCTGTCAAGAGGAAAGACTATTAACTGCTCAATCTCACTAATCTGAGAGAGCCTGTGAGGGCTACAGGCACATTTCCTTTCCTACAGACCAATCTAATGAAAAAAAGTTTCCTTACATATTCATACGATCTTTATTTTTGTAACTAGAATATGATCCTTTTAATTATTAACTGTCAATCATGAATTTCTAATGTTATTTCCAATATTTTTTACTATCATTTAGTATCACTATTAATCCAGACATCTCTCCTTTTCTTTTTTTATGAGGTGGTGCTACCATTCTTGCTAACTAAATTATCTGAGAAACCTCATTCTTTTTTGGTATTATACTTCCTGTATCAGCTTGACGCAGAATTAGGGCCAATATCTATTGATGAATATTTTCAATGGAATTTAACTTTGTATTTTATTAATTTTATTCACCTCGGTGTATTAATGATTCTGTTGACTTGGTGTCTCACCAGTTTTATTGATCTTGATGTATCATTAATCTTATTGAACTCTGTATATTTACCGGTTTTAAAATTTTCACTAAAATATGGAATGAAAGGCCAAGTCAGTCATTGCAAGATTTCAGTTTATGAACAAAAAAAAAACAAAGCATTTAACCAAATATTCTATTATTTGTACCAACTCTTGATGCCGATCAGTTAATCCTTTTGATACTAACCTGCAATGATGGCCTTCTGATTCTGTGATACAAAATTTGTTTTGAGGGGTTGATATTTCAATTAAAACCTTCCATCATAATTTTATATGAAAATCTTTTGCTAAGTTATATTCAGAATAGTAGTTTAGAAATGGAAAAGTTAGTTATTTTACTAAATCCTTCCAAATCCCTTGATTATTTTCAAAATTAACTGAAACACGTAGTCAGTGTAATTCATTTTACTTACCTATAACTTTTACCCCAACACCAGATAAAGAGAAAGGCCCAAAACATTAGACTCTAAATGCCTCACTACTGCAACTTTAGTATTAAACTATTCCATTTCATCAGAGATATAGTCAAAAAAAGTGTCATGAAAAGTGTAAAGTTCTTTACAGACAATGGTAAATGCTGGAGGTAACACAATGAAGGCATTAATTAGTCGGTCAGAGAGGTTTCCATTTTTTGTGTATAAAATATATGTTGTTCTGATGAGATGCCTTCAGAGAGGAAGAGGTGGGATTATGGAACTAGATTGGGATAGTTCAGAGCCATGTTGAAGATGATAACTTAGATTACTATAGATTTGTATTTAAGAATGCAAGACTTATCAAACATGATAGCTGGGAGAATTAAAGGCAAAACCTAAAGTAATGGATGTGAAATATGTAACAAAGTTATTGTACTGCAAAAATGTCTATGTTCAGCAGAGATTGAAAGAGAAATTGCTCAAAGCTGGTAACAGAACAGAATCCACAACCACAGTTAATGTAAGTTGAAAGGTTTTAGTTGTATCCTTACTTCATTGCAAAGATTTTATATAAAAGAGTCATCTTGTGTTGCTATTTTTTAATAGTTACAAAACTTTGAAAGCTTGGTTTTGCTTACAAAGTAAATAAATGAGATGCAATATTTAAAACAACAAAGAAATATGCTACTTTGGAAACCTTTCTTATATTTTGTTTCTTTCTTTAAATTGAAAAAATAATTGTGAAAATATTTCTGTATATTCTGGCTGAGTGAAGCTTATTTACAACAATTTGAAAGTAAATTGAACATTTTCTTTCAAACTATTTTTTTATATTTAAATTAAATGGCAAAACAATTTTCAATTATCTTTGTTATTCAAAATTTACCAAGAATACATTTTTGTTTTATTCAAATAAATTTTAAAATCTTATCTTGAATTTTGATTTGTATTTCACTGAACAGATGTTTTATTTTTTAAAAAAAACTTGATCCAAGTTACATTATCTTGTTTAGAAGATGATAATTCATTCAAAAAGTGGCAGCAACATATATTTTTAGTAGCTTGGCTAAGGAATTGGTAAAGGTTAGTGATATGACATCTTAGTCACAATATCGTCTCTTGACTCATGGTTTAAAATGCTGCTGCCTTTGATAAGTGATGAGATAAAAGTAAAGTGGTACAAATACATCCAGCCTTGAAAATATCAAGCTATGTAGATATGATGTTAGCTACTCACTTTGTTGAACAGGTAGTACAGAAAAGTTTTTCATCAATGGCAGGCATGATCTACTGAAGAGGCAGAGAAAATGCAGTGGAAGAAGTGATTACAATGATAAACTAGTGCCTGCCAGACTTGTTTAACTCTTTAGCATTTAAACTGGTTGTATCCACCCAAAATATTCTTCCGGTTTTATGTTCAAATTGGCCAGATCCAGCTACTCATACCTACCCTACAATGTTAATCTAAAAATTTACAGTCATATAATCAAAATCTCAAGGCTACAAAATAATGCAGGATAAATTCAAAACAATGTGAACTAGAAAAGCACTCGGAGAGCACAGACCTCCACCAAGCAGCTCATTTCCACCCATATACACGCATACTGAAAATTACTCAATTTCCTAAACCACCGCCGGCAAAAACATAACCTCATTGGCGGGGTTAAAAAAAAAAAAAACACAGCCATATGATTTTAAAAAAACCAAAAAAAAACCTCCTTTAAAAACAGGAATCATCTGAAGCAGTTATAATACATCAATGACAACACCAAGCTAGTTTCACAGCGGCGGTGGAGGGAGCAAAGCCTGAGCTTTTTGAGTCGATCCCAATAGTCAAGGCTTGTTATGTCATCCTCCGCAGACCTCCGCCAAGCAGTTCATTTTAAGACAGATAAGCGAGTAAAATTACTAATAGAGAAACGAAAATAAACTTTGGAAACAGCAACGCCACCATAGGTTAAGTGGAAACGATGAACGTGTTTTCAAGGGAGATAATCAAAGAAAGTAACATTGTAATACTTCATGTAAAATAAATATAACAAATGAAAAATCCTTCAAGAATCCATAAAAATTCCCGGATGACTACCAAAATTTCATCATCTGTTCCTTGTGTCATTACCAACTTTTCCTGCAAATTTCATCAAATACCATTCAAAACTTTTTGAGTTATTTTGCACATAAACGGACAAGCCAACGCCAGTGAAAACATAACCTCCTTCCTTGGCGGAGGTAATAAATAAGCATTACATTTAAAGGAATAATCTGAATGTTAAAGGGTTAAATACAGTTGAAATTCTTTAAAATAAAACAATTTCCCTTGGCCAGAATATGAAAAAGTGTGAGGGATGTAATTGTCTTTACTAAACAATAGATTAGTTAAACTCAAAGCACAGGCATGGCCATGTGGTTCAGAAGTTCATTTCACAATTGTGTGGCTTTACATTTTGTTCCATTGTTTGGTACTTTGGACAAGCATCTCCTACTATGACACCAGGCCAAGCAATGCCTTGAGTGAATTTGGCTGATAGAAACTGAGGAAGCCTGTCATATATATATATATATATATATATATATGAGTGGCTGTGTGGTAAGTAGCTTGCTTACCAACCACATGGTTCCAGGTTCAGTCCCACTGCGTGGCATCTTGGGCAAGTGTCTTCTACTATAGCCTCGGGCCGACCAAAGCCTTGTGAGTGGATTTGGTAGAAGGAACTGAAAGAAGCCCGTCGTATATATGTATATATATATGTGTGTGTTTGTCCCCCTAGCATTGCTTGACAGCCGATGATGGTGTGCTTATGTCCCCGTCACTTAGCGGTTCGGCAAAAGAGACCGATAGAATAAGTACTAGGCTTACAAAGCATAAGTCCCGGGGTCGATTTGCTCGACTAAAGGCGGTGCTCCAGCATGGCCACAGTCAAATGACTGAAACAAGTAAAAGAGTAAAAGAGAGTTGGTATGTATGTATGTATGTATGCACATGTGTGTGTGTGTCTTTTGTGTTTGTCCTTACACACCTTGACAACGTGTTGGTTTCTTTGCATCTCTTTAACTTAGTTTCAACAAAAGAGATTGGTAGAATAAGTACCAGACTTAAAAAAAGAATGAGTGCCTGGGTCAAACCTTCCAGGCAGTGCCCCGCCATGGCCACAGATTAAAACAAGCCAGGTAAAAGAAATAAAAGAAAAAATATCACTTCAAATCATAAAATTACTGTGAGTTTTTTCTTTTTTCAGGAATTTTAAAGTAACAATTGTGATAACGAGTGAGGAATGCATTAATCAGGAATTTTAATTGCATTGTTTAGATGAGTCCATCCTTAAACAAACCTTCATCCTACAATTGCTTAAACTACGTAAAAGATTCAACTTCCTATCAAGAACCACCAAGTGATTTTATTGATGAACCTCATAGAAATAGCAGCCAAATTACCCTTACATCATACTTTACCAGCTTAAAGAAAGAAACACTATGTTAGATAATCCAATCTAATTCTAAATTGACTATTCACTTCCTGTGCATTATTCTATGTCCTGTTCATGCAATTGTGGCTACGTTTTCTGATGAGTTGTGCACCTGAGCACTGTATATAATAAGTTCATTATTATTATTATTATTATTATTATCATCATCATCTGAAGAAAAGAAAATCAAATGGATAGAACAATTTTGATTATAGATCTGTCTAATTAAGATTAAATAGATCTATGATCTTGGGGATTAAATGACATCTTAAAAGACCTTTACAACAAAGAATCATTCATATATGTAGAATGGTGTTCTCTTTCATTAGAAAAGGAAACTTTTAGTTGGTCTCAGCTTGCAATCACAGTCAGTCAGTTACTTTATAATACTAAATGTACTACGCACACAAACACTCACACACACACATACGTGCGTGTGCTCAGTAGTTAGAGCATTGGTCTTATGATACAATCGTGAGGTTGTGAGTTTGATTCCCAAACCAGGCTGTGTTGTGTTCTTGAGCAAGACACTTTATTTCCTGTCACTCCAGTTCACTCAGTTGTAGAAATGAGTTGCAACATCACTGGTGCCAAGCTGTATTGGCCTCTTTGCCTTTCCCTTGAACAACATTGGTGGCATGAATAGGGGAGACTGGTATGCATGGATAACTACTGGTCTTCTACAAACGACCTTGTGCCTCAGAGGGGAACTTTCTAGGTGCAATTCCACGGTCATTCATGACCAAAAGGGGCCTTTACTCTCTCGCTCTCTCTCACTATATATATATATATATATATCTGTGTGTGTGTACATGTATTGTTTTCATGTTTTAGATCAGCTTGAAAAATTGTTAAGATACTTTCTTAACTTGGAATCAATGGTAGCCTTAATACACAAATAATCTTTATCCACCAATGGACTCATTTGCATTGTTCGATATTTATGTATATATATATATATATCCTGTGGCTGGCTCCTGTGCTGGTAGCATGCAATAAGCACCATGCATGCGTGGGTCATTGCCAGTGCCGCCTGACTGGCTCCTGTGCTGGTGGAATGTTAAAGGCACCCACTACACTCTCGGAGTGGTTGGCATTAGGAAGTGCAACCAGCTGTAGAAACACTGCCAGATCAGGTTGGAGCCTGGTGTGGCCTCCTGGCTTGCCAGTCCCCAGTCAAACCCATGCCAGCATGAAGAACGGACGTTAAACGATGATGATGATATATATACTGTATCTGTAAAAGACTGTCTTCGATTACGCTCCATAGTTCACCAGTCAATTGCTTTGTGAATAATATAAATCTTCTTTGTATAATAGACTAGCAGAAATACCCGGCGTTGCCCAGGTTAAAGAGAATAATGAAATCTAAAAACGCCGTCTAGACTACGTATCATCTTTATATATAGAGATGTATATACACGCATGCACCCAAACACACGTATATATATGTATATCAATATAAATATATGAAAGTCAATGAAGTTTCGTAAAAGAAGGTGATCATGTACATACTTTCTTGCTGTTGTGATTTTAACACCTCGTTGTAAACAATGTTCCTTGTTTTCCCTTGTGGAGCATATACAAATAGGTTTTTTTTGCTGCCCACTCTTGAGCAGCCAACATACAGT
>NC_068985.1:17233460-17234349 GCF_001194135.2 Octopus bimaculoides
GTGGTTAGGGCAGCGGACTCGTGGTTATAGGATCGCGGTTTCGATTCCCAGACCGGGTGTTGTGAGTGTTTATTGAGCGAAAACACCTAAAAGCTCCATGAGGCTCCGGCAGGGGATGGTGGCGAACCCTGCTGTACTCTTCCACCACAACTTTCTCTCACTCTTACTTCCTGTTTCTGTTGTGCCTGTAATTCAAAGGGTCAGTCTTGTCACACTGTGTCATGCTGAATCTCCCCGAGAACTATGTTAAGGGTACACGTGTCTGTGGAGTGCTCAGCCACTTGCACATTAATTTCACGAGCAGGCTGTTCCATTGATCAGATCAACTGGAACCTTCAATGTCGTAAGCAATGGAGTGCCAACAACAAAGAAAGTAGTAGATTGATAGAATTAGTAGAGTGCAGACAAAATGCAGGATACATTTACACTGAGTTCAAATCCTTCCAATGTCAATTTTATCTTTCATCCTTCTGAAATCAATAAAATAATTATCAGTTGAGTATTGAGGTTGATCTAATCAGTCAGACTCATACCCAACATTTGAGTTTCTGTGCCTATGTAAGAAATCAATGTTAAATGCAATTACAAGTTACATGTATATGCAACAAGGTTCAAACTGTTTGTAAAATAAAGAGGAAAAAAATAATGATTAAAAAAAAAAATCTTGAAAATATTAGTTTTTAATGATTGCATATATTACAAATTTAAACAAATATTAAACTTTTACAGAATTAATAGTTTTTATCAAATAGTTACTACTGATTAAAGAAGGCTTAGATGATAAAGTAACATAACAAAAATTAAAAAAAGAAAGATAAAATTCAATTCATTGAATAAATCTTAGATTCCAAAGTGTAACAAAATTTATTCAAACTCTCCTGTCCTTCAC
>NC_068985.1:17234447-17241809 GCF_001194135.2 Octopus bimaculoides
ATATATATATATATATACAGCAACATAAAAGATTCTGAAAACTCAGCAAATAATATATATAAAAAAAACATGGAGAAAATGAGACAGTGGTGTCTTGTTATCTGTTATTAAGAGTTAGTGGATAAAAGAGTTGAATATTTAAATATTATATTTAGGTTCACATACCATTTTATTTCAGCAATAGGTAAGCATTTACTGTTGTTGTTGTTGATGATGGTGGTGGTGTGATGATATTTATGATCATGAGACTGATTGTGATGATAGGGCAAGAGGAGGTGGAGGTGGACACCATTTAATTTTTCAATGTGGTAGTGTTTGTTGATTAGTCTATCACAATATTTATGAATAATTTACAAGCTTTGATGAAATGATTTTTCCAAGTTAACTTACCATCACAGAATCAAGATTGCTAACCATCAAAACCAAACAGTTATTATTATATCTGCTTCTTAAATTTGTTTACATTAATAAGCATATTTTCATTTTGAATTTTTTTTTTTTTTTCAAGAAAAAAAAAAGTTCATCTTTCAAATTTTCAAACAAATAGTTTATCCACAGATGCATATAAATGTTTATCAAAATATTAAAATGTATTAATATCTAGATTCAAAATAACTGCTTTAAAAACAATACAAACAAAAGAAAACCCTCAACATCTATTCTTAAATATATTTTAAAATACATCAATATAGGATTAAATCATTTAAGACAAGTTCAATATATAATAAATTCTAAAGCAAACACCAACGTAAAATAAGAATATCATACCTGGCAATATGGTAATAATTATTATATGGAAGAACATTTAGTATCAAAATTTGCCTGTAAACGATAAGCTATTTTCATTAGTTATCCTATTGTGGTATTCAGAAATATATTACTCTGCATTTATAGATATCTTGAATGTACAACTATTTGCATATGTATTCATAATATAAAAACCTAAATATGAAAAAGAATTATACACACGCACAAATTAAATAAGAGTTTGATTCAGTTCCGTGAGCATAGAACACATCCACATCATCAAATGTTCCAACTCTCACTTTGAATATCTGATGGTGTGGATATATAATACACCCATGAAACTTTGAGTCAAACTGTTATTAAATTTACATAACTCCAAGTAAATGTTGGAGTCAGATCCATGGGAATGCAGCATACACACACACACACACAAAGGAATAAGCAATTATGTTATAAACTAGGTAATGAAGTTCATAAAATAATTGTCTATTCCTTTCTCATTCTGATTTCTTATTACCACCCTGTACTCAACTGATGTTTCGCCAACACTACACCTGATATCCCCGCCTCCATACACATGCACACATCTATATCATGACTCATACACTGTTCACTTCCCTGACTTTTGTACGTAATTCTATATACTGTACATGCACCTTTAATGAGTTGTTGTGCACCTGAGCACCATACACAATAATTTCATTATTATTATTATATTCTGAAGCATTTGTATATTGTGTTCTAACACCAAGTTACTATTGCTATGCCAAGGTGAATTATTAATACATACACACACAAACAAGTCTGATGAGTCGCTTATACTGCTAAGCGCTTTATAGGTGTGAAACCATGGTCACTATGACTGGTCATAACTTTTAATTTACTAAAAAATTCATACATACATATACATATATAAATACACATATATATATATACACACCCACGTGTATGTATATGTGAAGTGAGTGCAAGAGAAATGGTAAAATTTTCATGAGTAAATCAGTCAAAAAATAACTTAATGTGTCTTACTGGATAAAACATTTAAAAATAGAAGACTACACTTATCTATTTAGTTTCTTCATTAAAATTATTAAAAAGAGGAGAGAGAATTAGAAAATTATAGTAGTTTATTTGGAGAATGAGTATGACAGGTGCTCTGGAGTGAAATCAGTAACACGGTCAGCTTGAGTCTCGTTAGTGGGCCTGTTATTTTGTCTCAAATTGGTGCTTATAATATCTAATACCGAAAAGAAATTGTTTCTTATTTTTCACTTACAGTTCCTGCATTTAGGCAAATTTAATTTACTGTTCATTTAGAATTTATAAATCTAATTACTACTAACCAATACTACATGAAAATTTTCTTTCAAAAAAAAAAAAAAAATCTACCAAACTCTATATACCATAATTGGTGCTATTTTTGTTTTATATTACATTAATTTCAGCTATAAATTGGTGCTTGATATCTTAACAAGAAAAATTATTTTACTGTTTACCTAGAAGTGTGTTATTTGAAATGTTAGAAAATTTCTGAATATAAATATATTTCAAAGAGTTAGATATCATGTAATACTTCTGAAGTATCTTTTCAATTAAAATGCTCTATAAAGTCATTCATATCAAATATCAGTTTAAAGACAAAAATAAAATAAAAATATAATGATTAACTTCATATGTTTAAATGTTTAATTTATTTAAAAATTTTTACTAAATATTTTTATAATTAATAAAATGAATGTTTTTTTTATGTGTGTGTGTGAGAGAGAGACAGTGAGTGAGTGTTCGGGCGCGTGCGCGTGTGCAGTTAGTGAATACAAGGGACATAACCTCATCAAACTGATATTGTCAACTACTGGAAGCACTATCTAGCAAAAACGTCAACAATGAAATACTGGATAATAAGTCATTTTACATATGTTTAGATGCAGTAAAATTACTGTGCTGGTGACAAGAATAAATGACATGGCAAAGATAAAATTATGAAATGATAAAATAAAATGCACATGGCATAGCATTAACGTCTTAATGTAACCATAGTCACAAGATAATTCACATAATTGCTCTCTGTTGTTAATAACTTAATAATTTATATTGTCCCTTATTCGAAACATAAATAGTTTTAATAACACAAGTGGAAGAGGGGATATTAATGCTGAGAAGTTATAGACACTAATTACTGTAACTGAACAATTAGAACATGAAATCCTCTTGACTGGAAAACATATATTCTTAAGATTTTTTTTTATTTGCTGGAGTTAGACATGAATGAATTTAAGTGTTGAAAAGTTGTCATTATAGAAAAATTTTGCAGAAAAGAGATTAACATTGAGATAAATACATTATTTACATTTGACGGATATTTGTCCTCATCTTGTTTGTTGTTAACACAATGTTTCGGCTGATATACTCTCCAGCCTTCATCAGGTGTCTTGGGGAAATTTCAAACCTGGGTTCTCATTCCAAAGGTATTTTTCTATGTTAATAATATTATTATTATTATTATTCTGGTCACTGCTTGGAATCGAACCCCAAGATTCCAAGTTCGATTCCAGGCAGTGACTTGAATAATAATAATAATAAAACATCGAAAAATACCTTCGGAATGAGAAGCCAGGTTTGATATTTTCCCAAGACACTTGATGAAGGCTGGAAGGTATATCAGCCGAAACATTGTGTTAACAACAAACAAGATGAGGACAAATATCTGTCAAATGTAAATAATGTACATCATTCCTCATCTCTTAAATATAGAACTGCATTAAGATAAAATCTATAAAGGATTTCAATATAACTATATGATTATTTAATGAATGGTGTGAGATTTTTTCTTCCTTTTTGTCTTGCTATTTACCCAACAACCTCAACAGTACAGGGGACGGGGCATGAGAAAAAAAGCACCCTGTGCACACTGTAAAGTACTTCGCATTAAGAGGGGCATCTAGCTGTAGAAACCCCACCAACAGACACTGGTGCTTGGCACAGCCCCATTGTTAGCTGGATCCTGGCAAATCATCCGACCCATACTAGCATGGAAAGCAGATGTTAAATGATAATGGTGAGAAGGAATAGGATACTTGAGAGACAAAAATATTCCAAAATGACTTACCTAAAGACAATTTGATTAATGAAACATTAACAAATGTAAGAGACTGAAAAAACTGGACTGATCCACCTTTTAAGACTTTTCATAAATATCTTGGTTTGACAGTATCAAGGTCTTCCAAATGCAGTCATCAACAACACCTCCTGACTGGCCTTCATGCCGGTGGCACGTAAAAGCCCCCACTACACTCTCGGAGTGGTTGGCGTTAGGAAGGGTATCCAGCTGTAGAAACTCTGCCAAATCAGATTGGAGCCTGGTGTAGCCATCTGGTTCACCAGTCCTCAGTCAAATCATCCAACCCATGCTAGCATGGAAAGCGAACGTTAAACGACGACGACGATGATGATGATGATGAATAAAATGACTATTTTATGATGTAGAGACACTGCAAAAACGACTGCAGAACTACACAGCCTGAGAAAGTTAACTAGTGGGACACAATTTAAGAATCGCAGCAAACTGAAACTTCTGCTTAAGAAGTGGCTTTAATACAACCAAGAGAAAAAACATTCCATACTATAAAAAGACCAACTCCGTATTTATGTAAAACGGAGGGAGTACATCTGAAAGATATACCCCCTTGAATTGAAAAATAATGAAGACAATCAAAAGATCATGGGTGGGACTATTCTAAACATTGGATAACAGAAGTGAGAGAGAAAAGACTTGTGAATCTGCTACATAATACAAATACAGGATTATCAGTCTCTCAACTTTCATTTGTTCTAATGTGGACAACCAAATTAAGAGAACTCCTAAAGTCAATAGAATAGAATCCTCTGCAATCTTCCAACAAAAACTTTCCAGAGGCATACTTTTCATCTTTCACTTGTTTCAGTTATTTGACTGCAGCCATGCACCTTGAAGTGTTTTAGTTGAACAAATCAACTTTAGTAATTTTTGTTTTTTATTTGGTACTTATCCTATCAGTTTCTTTTGCCAAACAGCTAAGTTATGGGGGACATAATTAAACCAACACTAGTTATCAAGTGTAGTGGAGAGGACAAACACACACTGACATATATACATACATGCATACATACAATGGACTTCCACCCTATTTCCATTTACTAAATTCACTCACAAGCCATTGGTCTGCTCAGGACTACACTAGAAGCCACTTGCCCAAGGCACTGTGTAGTGGGATTGAACACAAGACCATGTGGTTACAAAGCAAGCTTCTTAACCACACAGCCATGCCTAGATTCTAGTTAAAAAAAGAAAGTTTTTTTTTTCTCTAAGCATGTTTTGACTGGCTAAATACTAAATAATAAAATAACTAGAACAAAGCCAATGTTAACTTATTTGATATCAAGGGACCTAACACCTTTTCTGTACAGAACCTTAAACCCTCCCATCATAATTTTATGCATCTTTTATTTTTTTTACCTTCTACTTGTTTCACTCATTAGGCTGTAGCCATCCTGGGGCTCCACCTTGAAGAAGTTTAGTTGAACAAATCAACCACAGTGCTTTTTTTAAATCTGGTGCTTATTGCACTAGTCTCTATTGCTAAACTGCTAAGTCATGGTGACTTAAAACACAACACCAGTTGGTGGGGGGGGGGAACACAGGTACAATGTCACACACACATAGGCACAAAGACAAACACACACACACACGACAGGTTATTTTCAGTTTCCATCTATGAAATCCGCTCACAAGGCTTTGGTTGGCCCAAGGCTATAATAGAAGACACTTGCTCAAGTTCCCACACAGTGGGACTGAACCCACTATTTTCAAACTGAATGGAAACACCAAGACAAGGTTCTTCAAACATCGCCATTAAAAAGGGTTAACTGTAAAGTACCCCATAGTTGCCATGTTCTATTTGTGAAGTCACAAATTCAATAAACTGAAAATATACTAATTTGTTGACTATCTTTCAGTTCTAAATAAATATTACATTCAAATATTCAATATAAATAAAAACAGAATCGAGAGGATAGGCACTACTAATTAGGTGGGTTGGGCGAGATTCCAGACGATGAAAATATAACTTTTTGAAATTACAAACACAGACACACCAACATTCTTTATGGTATTGCATTTCTTGACATACGACTATACTTGCTTGTCAACATTCAAATTCTGAGAAATAAAATAAAAAAATTAAAAAAAGCTATGATGGTGTAAAACAAATTAAAAAGAAATATTTTCAGTGTTTACATTTATGAGTTACAGTTAATAGTAGATTGACACTATTTTCTCTTTTCTTTTCCCAATACATTTTTGTCAGATTTATTTAATATATAAGTGCAAAAGTGGAGGCGCAATGGCCCAGTGGTTAGGGCAGCGGACTTGCAGTCATAGGATCGCGGTTTCAATTCCCAGACCGGGTGTTGTGAGTGTTTATTGAGCGAAAACACCTAAAACTCCACGAGGCTCTGGCAGGGGATGGTGGCGAACCCTGCTGTACTCTTTCACCACAACTTTCTCTCACTCCTACTTCCTGTTTCTGTTGTGCCTGTAATTCAAAGGGTCAGCCTTGTCACACTGTGTCATGCTGAATATCCCCGAGAACTACGTTAAGGGTACACATGTCTGTGGAGTGCTCAGCCACTTGCATGTTAATTTCATGAGCAGGCTGTTCCAGTGATCAGATCAACTGGAACCCTCGACGTTGTAAGCGACGGAGTGCCAACAACAACAACAAGTGCAAACACAGCTGTGAAGCTAAGAAGTTCACTTCACAACCATGTGGTTCTGGGTTCAATCCTACTGCTTGGCACCTTGAGTGAGTGTCTTTAACTGTGGCTTTGGGTTAGCCAATGACTTCTGAATGAAATTTTGTATATGGAAAGATACAGAATAAACAGCTTACTGTATATGCATATAATTTTTCTTATAGAGATTGAAACTTTGTCTAGTACAGGGCTGACGAACCTGAGGCCCATGGGCCGCATGCAGCATGTAGACTTTTATTTTGCAGCCCACTTGATACTTTCTTGAAGTATTGTGTTTAATTTCAAAATAAAACATTTGTTTCAAAATAAATTTAAAATTTATAGGTGGAAATAAAGCATTAGCCTACAGTTTTATAATTTCAAACAAACAAAATCTATGAAAAATTCTTGATTCTGTAATTTGATTGTTTGACCATTAGAGCATAAAGTATACAAGTGACCCTCAAAAAGCTTTCTGTGATGAAAGTGGTCTGCATTGTAATTCGAGTTGACCAGGCCTGGTCTAGAAGCTCAAGTTTCAGTGGCCCAAAATTCAAGTTGAGAAACAAAATCTCAGCTTCAGTTCCAATAGAAGAACCATATCCTTTGTATCACTGAGCACTCCTTTCTCAATTGTCCAACATAAAACAATGTGTGTGTGTGTGTATATATATATGTGTGTGTGTATATATTTATATATACATATATATATATATATATATATATATATGTACAACAACTAATAATATGTATGAAGAAAATTATATCTTAATTTTAGATCACACCTTAAAAATCCAACAACTGTTTAAATTGCATTAACATACATATATATATATATATATATAT
>NC_068985.1:17242032-17243106 GCF_001194135.2 Octopus bimaculoides
TATTCATACACATACATATTATCAAAATTAATAATAATACGTATGAAAATTTATGGTAACATGCTATACATGAGGATTTACCTGGAATTTGCATTCTACATACATTTACTGGTATCTACTTCCTGAAAATTTAATCTTATTCCTTTATACTGAGTACTTGATATCTGCCCGGATTTTTTATCCCGTTTTTTCTTATATATATATATATTTATTCAATTTGGATATAAACCCTGTATTTTGCATTACAAAGCTCAGCTACTGGTAGTAGCTAACAAATGCTATCATACAGTGAGTTTGATTATATCACTGGATATACATCTGGAATTCCATAATATTCATAGAGTTTATACAAAAATATGAAAAACAGAAAATGAATAGAGCAATATGCTTTACTGCATAACACTACAACTGTTTTAATGTCAATTCACCAATAGAAATATTACTTAAGTATTATATAAATATAGCAAGATTGATACCTAATGCTTCAGCAATGTTTTACTGGTGAATCGACATTGAAGCAATTGTAGTGTTATGCAATAAAGCATGTTACTCAATCCATTTTCTGTTATTCATGTCTAACACAAGTAGGTATGCCTACAAAGTCAGAAAACAGCACAGCTCCCATGACGTTCAGAAACATTTTTCCACACTTGGAGTTGCTGAAGCATGGCACAAACTACCTGCATCAGTTGTTAGTTGCTGAGACATTGCATCCTTTAAAACCTACATGCTTCCTGAAATTTGCCAACACTACACCTGATACCCCACCTCCATATGCATGCAAACATGTAGATCATGACTCATACACTGTTCACTTTCCTGACTTTTGTACATAATTCTATGTACTGTACATGCACCTTTGATGAGTTGTAGTGCACCTGGGCACTATACACAATAATTTCATTATTATTATTATTATAAGGTGCAGGCACTACTGTGTGGTAAGTAGCTTGTTTACCAACCACATGGTACTGGGTTCAGTTCCACTGCGTGGCACCTTGGGCAAGTATCTTCTACTATAGCCTCAGGCCGCCCAAAGCCTTATGAGTGGATTTGGTAGACAGAAAGAAGCCC
>NC_068985.1:17243389-17255420 GCF_001194135.2 Octopus bimaculoides
CTCTAAATGAAGTATTAACAGTAACTGCACGATAAAGTGTAGTATATTGCCACTTAAGTGTGGCTGACCCCTAGGGGTGGATATTACTGTTGCTTTTAGCCCCAGGAAGACATCTCCTCCAGCTGGCTTATCGACACACTACTGTGTCCTGTTTGCCAAGGGAAGTTATCCCTCCCATCATGATCTGTAGCACGAACAGACATACATACGATGTATGTATGTATGTGTGTGTGTATATGTGTGTCTGTGTTTGTGCCCCCACCACCATCGCTTGACAACTGATGTTGGTGTGTTTACATCCCCATAACTTAGCAGTTCCGCCAAAGAGACCAATAGGATAAGTACTAGGCTTACAAAGAATAAGTCCTAGGGTTGATTTCTTTGACTAAAGGCGGTGCTCCAACATGGCCACAGTTAAATGACTGAAAAGAGTAAAAGAATAAAAGAATATGATGATGACGAAATAACTAATTTGGCATTACTTAAGTTTTATGATCATTGTGTGCTTTATCTAAATGTTCCTTTATCCAAAGAACCCAATTGGATGTTGGGAAAACTCCAGAATGACAGTCAACTGGATCAGTCAAAATGAACACGTGTGTGTGTGTGTGTGTGTGTGCACTTGTGAGCCACACAGAAATACATCAGGAAGAAAAGCGATAAAGGAAAAAAAAAAATACCTTGTGATATTTGTTCCACCCGTGTTTCACAGACAACTCCTTGTTACTCTTGTCCTCAGAAACAGAATGAACCAATGATTGGCCTATTAAGAAATCTATAACCAACAAAGCTATTGTTCTCAAGATGTATGAAAAAAAAAAAAGAAAACTAAATATGAACATGAAATTACAACTATAAAAACATAAATAAGAGAAAAACAAACAATATTTCTATAATAAGAACCTTTGTTCTTATCTGTTGGTCATGTGCTGTCGGCTTTTTCTAGCATATCATTCACTGTTCAGTATGTCAGTAGCAGTGTTTGTCTGTTTCACTTCTTTTAATAGTATTGTATGCTCCAAGTGCCATCTTTTCCTTTCTCTTTAGCTGATTCTTCGTATATACACAAACACACTCTCTCTTTCTCTATTTATCTATCTATCTATCTATCTATCTATCACTCTACGTTCATATTCCTTTCTTTGTCTTCTTATCCTTCGTTTTAAGAATGGGGAATTTTTGAACACACACACACAAGCATATTACAGTCTATAAGTAATCAGGAAGAATCTAATTCAAAAGACATTCATAAATGGCATCAAATCTTCTACATATATGACAAGGACAGAATCATGCCAACAAAGAAGCCTCAACATGGTCACTGGATCTGCTAGAAACAGTAACCAATTATCCCCCAAATCTTATAACTACAGTAGTGGGGGAGAAACACATACATCATCATCATTGTTTAACATCCACCTTCTATGCTAGCATGGGTGAGACGGTTTCACAAGAGCCGGCCAGGCAGGAGCCTGCACCAAACTTGTGACTGTTTTGGCAGGATTTTTACAGTTGGATGCCCTTCCTAACACCAACCACCCAACAGAGTGGACTTAATGCTTTTTACATGGCACAAGCACAGGCTAGGTCAGTTTTGGCAATGTTTTTACAACTGGATGCCCTTCCAAACACCAACCACTTTACAGTGTGGACTGGGTGCTTTTAAGTGGCACCTGCACTGACAGGGTCACCAAGTACTTGCAAAAAAAAAAAAAAAAAACTTTCAAGAGGGGAGGGGGTATTGGAGGAGGTGATCTTGTGTCAGATGATGAAAGGTTATAGTGAGACAGAGAGACAGAAACAGGTGTCTTGCTGTAGATGAAGTACAAGGTTATCTGTCTGGAGAGAGAGATCAGGAATGAAGACAGAGACAGGTGCACTACCGCTAAGGAAATACATGGTTACCCAACCTGAGGAAGTGCAGGAGAAGGAGAGAGAGAGAGTAGGAGATATATACATAGATATATATACGACAGGCTTCTTTTAGTTTCCATCTACCAAATCCATTCACAAAGCTTTGGTCAGCTTGAGACTATAATAGAAAACACTTGCCCATGGTGCCACACAGTGGGATTGAACCTGGAACCAAATAGTTGGAAGCAAAATTTTTACCACATAGCAATGCTTGCACTTAAGCATTCACACAGTTTTGAATTAACCATGCTTTGAGATTTCGATAATGTGATTGTTTATTTTTAAGATGACATTGTGGAGTAAGTGTAAGAAACCAGATCTGGCCATTTTGAATGTAAAACCAGTAAGATTATTTGGGCCCTGATATGGCTAGTTCAAATACTAAAGGGTTAAATGTTAAAAAGTTTTTGAATATATAAATAAAAACATGTAAAAAGTTGTGTTAAAAACTAGCTGAGACATTACTAAAACTGAGTTAGAAGTGAAATGTCTAAGGGGAAATCACCAGATGTGAAATGTCAAAGGTGAAATGTCAGAGGAAGCCTTTTAATTGTTAATGATAAATATTGGGGACTGCTACAATCCCAAAATCTGCTTTTAAGATAACATTATTTGTTTACATTTATAATTTGGGACATTTCTAAAATTTGATTTTCCATATATTCATTAAACTGGTATTTATATTATTACTGTGTTAATTTATGTTTATCTTTTTCTTATTTCAGTTGGTGCACTGTGGCCATGCTAGGGCACTGCCCTGAAGGATTTAATCAAACAAATCAACCCCAATCCTTTTTTTTATTTACCTTTTTAAGGCCGGTTTTTATTCTATCAGTCTCTTTCACTAAATCACTAAGTCACAGGACATAAACCAACACTGGTTTCCAAGTAAGGGAAGGGAGGACAAAGACACACACACATCTGGCTTCCACACAGTTTTCATCTACCAAATCCACTCACAAGGCAGTGGTTGACCAAGGGCTCTAATAGAAAGCACCCAAGTTGCCCCACAATGGGAGTGAATACAAAATCACATGATTACAAAGCATGCATTTTAACCACATACCCATGCCTGCACCTATCTATATAAAATGTGTTTGGTGAAGTGTGATCATTGTTTCAGTTATTTAGTTAAAATTTTTGGTGGTGTCGCTTTGTTTGGATCATAATATCCCCCAATTACCCACCTTTCAAATATATATTTAGTTTTATAATATACAAAGGTATATTATATCTTTTATGGTAAAGATAATGTTAGCATGTTTCAGTGTAGTGAGCATTGAAACTGTAATTGGAAATGAATATGTGGTGAGGAAAAGACAATATTAGTTGTTAATTAATATTATTTTGATAATTTTGGTAAGTATGGCAAAACAACTCTAAAGACATTTTCCTCTTATTAGACCTTCTCAGTAGAGCAGAGACCTCATCATACTTGCCAAAGTAGTGGTGAGGAAAAAAACCAATATTAGTTGCTCAAAAATAATATTTTGATATTTTCAGCAAGTATGGGAGATAACTTTAAAGTATTTCAGCCTTATTAGACCTCTTCTGTAAAATAGAGACTTCACCAAACTTGTCGAATTAATGATGAGAATATAATACATGAGCAAGAGTGAAAAATTGCCATATTTAAAAATGGGATCATTAAGTGCCCTTATCAATAATAAACAAATACTATTTTCTGTTTCTTTGTCAATATTTTTCTTAAACCTGTTTTATGTATAAAGACAAACAAGACAATTAAGTGATAATCATAACATTAAACAAAGCATGGTTTTGCATTTTCTTCTCTTATCTATTGGTCATGTGATATGTTATTAAGTATTAGTAGCTACTGTTGCTCCGTAGCATCACCTGTCGGTAATTTTTTCCTCTTTTAATCTCTCTTGGTTGCAGGTACCTATCCTTTCTTTTTTTCTCTTCCAGTAACAATCCCTCTCTCTCTCTCTCTCTCTCACTCTGTTTCATTGTTACCTTTCACTCTTTTAGTTACATTTTTCACTCCCTTCAGCTTCTTCTCAATCTCTCTTTCTCTCTTCGCTCTCTCTCCAATTCTTCTTTCTTAATGCCCTTCTTCTTTTCCAGTTTTTCAGAACCACACACACATACATACACCATCAATATATGATCTTATACAATGGAAATATCTTTACTATATGAAATCATTGTTAATTTAATGAGTAGAAAGAAATTAGCAATATTTTTGTAACTCAACTAATTCTCTTTTATTGCAGGTAAATTTGAATATGTTAAATACAAATTACATTAGATGTGTGTGTGTGTGTGTGTGTGTGTGTGTGTGCGTGCGTGCGTGCGTGCGTGCGTGCGTGCGTGCACGTGCATGTATGCTGTAAATAGTTTTAATGTTATATTTCTGCTAATCATTTAAAATTTTATGATGTCTCTCATTTTGAGATGTATTCTTTAAAACTGGATTTAGAAAAAGGTGGGGGGAAACTTTTCTTGCTTGTTTCAAATGTTCAGTCTCATAATGTCAAAAATAGTATTGTTTAGATAAAAAATATTAATTACTTTTTAAGAAACAAGTTAAAAGTAAAAAAACATAACACTGTTTCCAAAGTTTATATGGAAGATTTTTCTTTTAATAAAAACTTTTTACATTACATAAACACACCATCACTATCACCACCACCACCACCACCACCACAAAAGAATAGCCATTCTTAATCATGTTAATGTACCTAGTTTAATTATAAAGTATGCCTTACATTGTATATATAATCCATTTTGTATAAGTAAACATCAACAATTTTGTGAAAGTCATTTTGAATTATTGTATATAGCAACAACTGGACTGTTGTAAATTGCCCTCAACCAGTTTTCTATCTATCTATATATATATATATATACCATATTTGCCAGTGTATAAGATGCACCCCTATTTTACAAGTATATTTTGTGGAGAAAAACAAATTTAGTATGTTTCAGCATACACTCATTCAATGATATTTCAAAGTGGTTTTGTAGAAGAAAATGCATGATTCTGTGCAGGTACATACAATGTAGTGACAGTATACTGGAATAAAGTATATAAACTATAAATTTATCATAAATAAACTACATTATACAAGTACCGTATTGAAATTTCAGATCTTCCTTTGATCAAGAGGATATTGCCATACAGAACGTAAAACTCATATTTCTGGCTTAATGTTTTGTGTTACCACAATCAGCCACCAGGGTGGCACAGCCCCACTGTAGCTTAATTGTCATTCACTCATTGCAAATAGCTAACAGGCAGATGAAACTTTAGCATATCTTTCATCTTTCTAGGAGAATTTTTCATTTAGATAATAAATTATTCTTAAAGATAGCACAGATATTAAATAAGACATAGATTAGGTATGAGTTATACATGCTGAAGAAGGAGGTACAGTGAGATCATGTCACTCATCCATGCAACTGCCAACAAATCATAAGCAATGTTTTGTAACTATGTGCTAACAAATCATGATCATTTGGCTTGTTTTTAATGTTTTATTACTAGTAAAAACTGTTGTGATTGTGACTTGTGGCCTTATGCTCATCTGGCTCCCTAGCTTATGGCACTTGGACTCCCATCTGTAATGTGATCACATTTTTTTGATACATTTAACAACAAAAAAAAAAGGTGCATCATCTACACCAGTAAATACAGTATATGATTCATTTGCAAATTTTCAAAATTATACTTTCATAAAAATGTGACAGTTTGAATGACCAAACACAGTTATAAATAATACTACATCTGTTTTTGTAACATCTTTTTCCAATATTGATGTTATTCTAACTTTATCTTCTTGTCTTCTGACATAAATATAGAACAACTATGGAGAGTAAATGGCATTTCTATAGTATCTTAAGATTAAAAGTTGGAAAGAAAATCATTTAGACAAACTTTACCAGTAGAGATAAAGTGAATTATACAAAGAGTTTTATAATAACTTATTATTATTCATTATTAAGAGATTAAACTAATTATTGGAATTAGTAGGGTCTTATGTTTAAGATATGTTTAAGACATAAGTTCCAATATTTTAAAAGACTGGCACTAATTTCAGTCGACTAAGAGAAAGATTAATTTTAATGAGTATCATTTAAAAATTTCCAAGCATTTGTGCTATCATTTGGACATTATTATAAAAAAAAAAACATTTTTACAGAGATCAAGTAAAATAAATCCTAATAGTATGAAAACACACAAAATCTTCAAGATAGGAACCAACTTAAAATATCAAATTAATTGTTAACAAAAACTAAATCCAAAACAGTCAGTAAAAGGCAATGTTATTTCAAAATTTTACCTGAATACACCAAATTATATAAACTATGGAAAAAACAACAGACATCAAATCATCCATAGTCAACAACATTTCATATGTACAAGCAAATAGACATAACTATCATCAAAACATCACAGATACATAAGAACATTGAAAATAAACAATTCATTCTTTATCAATATACAGAAATACTCATAGGTTTGAAAAGTAAAGGCCCATACATACATGCAAACACACACATATTCACAGGTGCAGGCGCACGCACACACACACACACACACAATAAAAAATTGCATGTTACTGCAGCACTATATTTTGGAATGTACATTGTTTTGAGTGATCACATTAAAAACCTTGTTGGGACCAATTTTTGAGAACTGTAAGAAAAGAAAATTTCAAAGATATACAATTTCACAAACCTATAAAAAAAATCTGTACAATGAAAAGAAAGTCTCAAGCTAACTGTACATCTCCACATAGACTGGAAGATGAGTCTTTCTTACAACTTTCACACAATTTGCTCTCTGATGGATGTTCATAAATATTTTCAATGTAGATTACTCTGTTGTACGCTCTCCATCTATGACATAAATTTACATACATTTTGCATTGAACATACATAAAAACAAGACCTCCAGTGAAACCAATAGCTACAACAATAATTTTTGTCCAAAATGGCCACTCAAGTACTCCCCGTCTCATTTCTTCAGTGGTCCGATCAATCAGCACATAGAGAGACCATACTACACATGTTATTGCAACAATATGGAATGTCACTGAACAGATTATCTTTCTTTTCTCAACTGAAGTCATCTGTAGTCTCTCCCACTGAAAAAGAGAAAAAGAAATGAAAAATAGACAGAAGTAAAAAAAAAAATCAAAAAAAAATCTCAAAACTAATTTTAATATTTCAACTACAGCTGTTGTTTAATCCTGATCAATAAGATCTATAATCAAAGGCATTCCAGCTATTATGATCTTGACTTTAACTCAAAGATAATAAGACTATATTATTCAATGTGTCTTTCATTTGGAAGATTTGACTTCTATTTCTAGCTTGTGGTGCAACTGTCAACATGAATGGAAAAGTAAACTCAGAATTAGTAAAGA
Source organism: Octopus bimaculoides (assembly GCF_001194135.2). Classification (NCBI taxonomy): domain Eukaryota; kingdom Metazoa; phylum Mollusca; class Cephalopoda; order Octopoda; family Octopodidae; genus Octopus; species Octopus bimaculoides. The sequence continues at coordinate 17,250,700 of NC_068985.1, forward strand.
AAATAGGATGAAAAAAATCGTGAAATAATGTTTCTAAATTACATCTGCGATATTCAAAGTATAATTCTAAAGACTATACAATATTGATAATGCTAAATCTAAACAGTGGCTGTTATCAATCAGCATGAGTAATCATCAAATAGAAGCCATCTTGAAAGAAATCCAAACAACTGTTGAGAGGGCCAGACATTGAATACAGCTGAAAAGGGGTGACAAAATTTGATAGGAGGAGTGATGTATAGATGTATGGCAAGTACCTGTTTGCCTGTGTGGCAAATCAGATGTGCATGACTTAAAAATTTGAATGTTACTGATGATCTTAGGATGAAGGATTTAAGATCAAATACTAGTCAGTTGATCCAGTAGGCAGGACCTCACATCGGTGATGTAAGGGGCTGGTGCACTGTAAAGTCATTGAGAAGACAGCCCTGAAACAATGCACGTTCTCTCCTGATGATACCTAAAACTTACTGGTGTTCAGTATGTGGTGATTTTGATTCACAGCAATTGCACAAGCAAGTGTTTGAAAGTCTCTAAATATATACAAGGTGTATCAAAAAGTTGCCAAACTCATTCTGTAGCATGCCAACAGATGGCAGCACACAGCTCATGCACAGTGAAAGCCTAGCAGTGACCTTCATGAGACGGTATGTTGAGTGACATCACTGTGTTTACTTCACAAGTTGTGAAATTTGTGATTACATGTGTATTGTAGTGTATTGTAGTAATCTGTAGATAAAATTAGGGTACTTGGGTATGCCTCTAGGCTTCATCAGAGAGTTTTATAAGATAGTCCAAATTAACCCTATGAACTTCTTGGACTATCTTATAAAACTCTCTGATGAAGCCTAGAGGCATACCCAAGTACCCTAATTTTATCAACAGATTACTACAATACAATGAAAAGATGGAAATAACATATGGGGTATTGTGACCTCTTGGATGAAACAGCTGTAAGAAACACACATACAATCATATACACATATATATGTATATATATACATGTACATACTGGCACTCCTTCAGTTACAACAAGCATACCAGCTGATCTGATAAACGTAACAGCTCGCTCATGAAATTAACATAAGATTAATGCGCAAGTAGCTGAGCACTCCACAAATGCTGAGACCCCCTTCAGTCATGACTGACCATGGGATTGCACCTAGAAAGTTACCCTCTCAGGCACAAGCCCGGGCAAGGGTGTTTATAGAAGACCAGCAGTCGCCCGTGCATACTGGCCTCCCCTCTCCATGCCACCAGTGTTATCCAAGGGAAAGGCAAAGGCCGATACAGCTTGGCACCTGTGACGTCACAATTAATTTCTACAGCTGAGTGAACTGGAGCGACGTGAAATAAAGTGTCTTGCTGAAGTACACAACATGCAGTCTGGTCCAGGATTTGAACTCACAACCTAATGATCGTAAGCTCGACGCTCTAACCACTGAGCCATGCGCCTTCACCTCCACAGATACATGTACCCTTAACAGAGTTCTCAGGGTGATTCAGCATGACAAACAATGTGTCAAGGCTAGCCCTTTGAAATACCAATACAACTGATTTTTGCCAGTTGAATGGACTGGAGCAATGTGAAATAAAGTATCTTGCTCAAGGACACAATGTGCCACCGGGAATTGAACTCACACACATACATGTGGATCATCACACACATACATGTGGATCATCACTGTTGACAAGAGTTGGGTCTACGGATACAAGCATGTGATGAAGCAGCTGTTGTCACAATGGAAAGCTCTTCATCTGCAACACATACACACACACACACACACGCATGTGTGCATGTGTGTGAGTTTGTGTGTGTACAGAAGGGAGGTCACTGACTCAGAGACAAAGGAATCTGTTGGATGAGATGATTAGCTTTTAGACACAATCAACAAGTTAATTAAGATAGATTAAAATGATGTGTTGCTTTCTGATAAAGATGGATATCATAGTCCTGGCTTCTGCCAAAAAAAAAAAAAATTAAGCAAAAACCATTTGAGATTTGAGGACATATAGATGAGGTAATATCACATTCAATCAAATAAAAATTAGCTATTTGAGTAAGGGTGTAGAAGTACTGGGACATGTTTCCTCAAAGAATCTCATAGCATTCCTACATCTTTCTCCAATAATAAATTTATTTATTTATTGATTTACTTTTATTGAATGTGATTTTACCTCATCTATATTTCATGGACTTTAAAATGGTATTTGTCTAATTCCTCATCTAAGAAGTCAGGATTATAATGATTATCTTTTTTAATCACACTTATAATGTTTCATTTTAATCAATTTTAATTAACTTTTTGATTACATTTATATATTGGCCAATAGTTGATTGTCTCATCCAAAAGATTCTTTTATTTTTGAAACACTTGATAAGAAACACGTGGTTTGCATTCAAAATACAAACCAACAAGAAATATATCAAAATAATAAAACAAAAATACATCATAAACCTAATCATCCTACCACACAAACCAATAAGAAAGCCTCTGTGATCACCCCACTTGCAAGAAAAAGGAAGTAATTCTCCCTCAAATCTGGTTTCTTAAAAAAAAGAGTAAGTTGCAGTCTTAGGTATACTATGCCTGAATAAAAGATTGGATTGTCCGTGACTGTTATGGGTAGATCAAAGGTCTGTTTAATCAAGTCTGACTTGGTATTGAACAGCATTTGTTTCACTGGACAATGTATATCACTGCAATACCTTAATATAACTCTTAAAACCTAGATTGTGCCGGTGGCACGTGTAAAGACATTTGAGCGAGATCGTTGCCAGTGCTGCTGGACTGGCTCCTGTGCAGGTGGCATGTAAAATACACCATTTTGAGTGTGGTCGTCGCCAGTACCTCCTGACTGGCTCTCGTGCCGGTGGCACGTAAAAGCACCCACTACACTCTCGGAGTGGTTGGCATTAGGAAGGGCATCCAGCTGTAGAAACTCTGCCAAATCAGATTGGAGCCTAGTGTAGCCATCTGGTTTCACCAGTCCTCAGTCAAATCGTCCAACCCATGCTAGCATGGAAAGCGGACGTTAAATGATGATGATGAGATTGAAGAAGAGTTCAATGGGCACAACAGATCCTGGTACCAAAACAATACAGATAACACTAGCATCACTACTGCCTCCATCAGCATCTAAAACAAGCCACACTAATTCATGTAACTAACCAAGTTAACGACTATAATTCTCCTCAGGATATCACTCTCTGTTCTGTTCACACACACACACCACAGAGATACCTAGCACAACCACTAAACAACGCAATCCCTCAACTTTTCTCAAACCATCTGCTCTTCATTACAACATGGACGTTGTTGAGCAAAGCAAAAGCAGTTTCAGAAACTTCAAAGTGTCCTGGTGGAACTTGTGCAACTCAGCAGCACAACAATCCATAAAGCATGACTTACAAGAGAACATAAAAATAATTCAACCTAAAATATGAAATGAAATAATCAACCTGATAAAAATTAGGTGCAGGTGTAACTGCATGGCACCTTTACCAAGTATCTTCAACTATAGGCTCAAGACAATCAAAGCCTGAGTGGATTTAGTAGACGAAAATTGAAAGAAGCCCATTGTATGTATGTGTGTGTTTGTTTGTTCATGTGTGTGTGTGTTTGTTTCCTTGTCTTGACATAGCATTATAGTTGTAAAATAGTCTTTTCTACTCTAGGCACAAGGCCTGAAATTTATGGGGAGGGGGCCAGTCAATTAGATCGACCCCAGTATGTAACTGGTACTTAATTTATCAACCCCGAAAGGATGAAAGACAAAGTCAACCTTGGTGGGATTTGAACTCAGAACATAAAGACAGATGAAATACTGCTAAGCATTTTGCCCAGCGTGCTAACATTTCTGCCAGCTCGCCACCTTTGATAGTTGTAAAATAGTGTCAAAGGGCATCCAGCTGTAGAAACTCTGCCAAATTAGATTGGAGCCTGATGTTGCCATCCGGTTTCACCAGTCCTCAGTCAAATCGTCCAACCCATGCTAGCATGGAAGGCGGACGTTAAACGATGATGATGATGATGATGATCATACAAGCAGAGTTCTTCATTTCCAATATTCTGCAAAAAACATGTCAGGTCATGGAAACTAGTGGGGATTGGTAACAGGGTGTGATTCTGACTCAAGAAAATCTGCCTCAGGAAACTCCATCAAGCCCATGCAAGCATAGAAAAGTGGACATTGAAACAACTATGATGACAACAATGACAATAACAGTGGTTGGTTCATCAAACCACTAAACAAGGTAATATGGAAGAATATGAATCAAAGAAAAACACAAAACTGGTAGACATTGGTATTCAATAGAGTCCACAAAACTGGACAAATTAACAGCATCAACAACCATAATAAACAACATCACATCAACAAATTGTCACAGTCCAACAGCAAACAAAGGCATTTAACAAACATTGTTTTCAAATCCTCACTCCAAAATCCACACTATGAAAGCTGGAACACAAATAATATATAATTTAATTTAAATTTGGACCTGAACTTTGAACTATTCCTTACATTAGAAACCAGAAAAGCAACAGAGAAATCCAACAAGCTGTAAACTAATAAAATTTTGAGCACACACTTAAGAAACTTCTAGCCTGAAGGAATCACTGCACTCACTAACATCTTCAACTATTCGTATATATACACACACACACACGCATTATCTATACACACACACACACACACACACACACACACACACAGAG
>NC_068985.1:17255633-17258733 GCF_001194135.2 Octopus bimaculoides
AGAGAGAGAGAGAGAGAGAGAGAGAGAGAGAGATGAAATTTACAGAAAAACAAAAGATCAAGACAGGTGTATTAGCTTGATGCTTAGGAAAGTGAGAAAGTCTTTTACATTTTGAGCGTACACTCTTCAACAGAAAGGAATAAGAGAAAATAAACAGAGAGAGAATAAAAAAAAACGTGTGGATTTAGTGGTCAAGTATGGCAACTGGTTCCTGGAAAAAAAAGGTTTAACAGGAGAGGGTAAAACTGGGTAAAACCATTCGCAATTTAAAAACCCAACAAAAAAACCTTTGAAGTAGTAACACAAAGACATGCCACCTTTATGAAATGTATACACAGATGACATCAATAAGTCTCCCAGTCACTCAGCAGAAACTGTTACACAACTATTCCAATGACACATTAATCAAATCAACTTGGTTCCAAAACAAAAGACTTAGATAAAGTAGAATCTGCCATGTTCATTCAGTATGAAATACTGACAAGATCAAAGAATATCAAATACAATAATCACACCTAAAATGTAAACAAGAAACACAAAAAACAAAAATACTAGGAATACTGTTCTCAAACACAATTAGAGCATTTATGGACATCATGTTTGGCCATAAGTGTTCATACCACAATAAAATGACGGTTACAATGATGAATTGACAATGAACAAGAAGATTGCTGTACAAACAATATATGCTTTTCTACTCTAGGCACAAGGCCCGAAATTTTTGGGGAGGGGGCCAGTCAATTAGAACAACCCCAGTACGCAACTGGTATTTAATTTATCAACCCCAAAAGGATGAAAGGCAAAGTTGACCATAGCGGAATTTGAACTCAGAATGTAAAAACAGACAAAATACAGCTAAGCATTTTGCTCGGCGTGCTAACGTTTCTACCAGTTCACCGCCTTGTACAAACAATGTATTAAATTCATCATGACTTATGGTAGTTCTACCTGAGTCCTCACTCTCTCCACAATAAACTACAAACATATAAAACTGTGCAGGTGACAACAGACGATATCCACAGACCAAAGTATAAAATGCTACGAACATGAAAGGGACACAATCCTTACAAGCTCCAACCCCAATAGCCCCTACCATTACAGGCTCAATCATCTTCAGAGCCATCTTAACATCCCATAATACTACACAATCTTTCTTAGGAGCAATATCTCTCCAAGTGAGTGCAGGTAAACTTTAAAAAAACACATAAGCCATCCAAAAATAACAGCAGAACAGTAACCTCATTAACTGCAAGCATGAATAAGCACAGAGGTAAAGCGTCACACTCTGACTGAGATGGTCTTACCCATCTCCATTGAGGTCAGTCTTTTTTTGTACATGTGTACAGAAATAGACTACATAATGGAGGGAATGAAACACACTCAACACGCACTACCATATTACACTCTATACAATTACCAACTGGATGGTTTAGCAAACAAATTTATGAGTCATAAGTCTTCTCAACCAATATTGACCTTCGGCTGAATATTAAAACTGTGAACATGTTTTACGTATGATAAATGAAAGAATAAAAGAAAAAGCAGTTAAGAACCAACAATGGAGATAACAATGACTGTACTCTGACACCAGAGCTCAAAAGTATTTTTTCTTAAATTACATATAATTGGTATTACAGATAATATAGTTTGGGAAGGAACAGAAGAATGTAAAATGATATGAAAATGTTGAGCCAAAGTGACAGGCTACTGTAGGAGTGAAAACTATTGTCCACACTGAAACAGAGTCCATTGTGTGCTAAAATAACGAATTGCTAAAATCAGTTACATGATGGACAACACACCATCTTCATCATCATTGTTTAATGTCTGCCTTCCATGCTGGCATGGGTTGGACAGTTTGACTGAAGGCTGGCAAACCATAAGGCTGTACCAGGCACCAATCCGATCTGGCGAGGTTTCTACAGCTGGATGTCCTTCCTAATGCCAACCACTCTGAGAGTGTAGTGGGTGCTTTTTACGTGCCACCGGCATGAGGGTCAGTCAGGCGGTACTGGCAACAACCAGGCTTGAATGGTGCATTTTATGTGCCACCAGAATGGGAGTCAGCCAGGTAGCACTTGAATGGTGCTTTTTACATCTTATGCAGTTTCTACCAACACCTTTTTGACAGATCGAGCAGGGCCATCTACCTGAAGGGATTTGTGATTTGTCTGCCTTCCTACTTACTAAGACTTTGGTTTTTGCTAGACTGTATTTAGATCATGTATTTATTTATGTCTTTCTATATTCGGAGTTTGAATCCTACCAAGGTAGACTCAGCCCTTCATCCTTTCAAGATCAATAAAATAAGTACCAACCATGTACAGGGATCCATTTAATCAATTCACCCAAAAGTGTATCTTTAAGCCTATGCTCAAATTAAATTTGTATCTCAGGAGGGTAACTGTGCCAATAATAAACACATGCATTAGTTCTATTTCACTTCTTTATTTGTCAATTGTCAATTAATTAACCATTAGACCAATTAACAATTGATCAATCGTTTGATTAATCATTTAGTCAATCATTCAATCAGCTAGGTTTGTTTTAAATCTTTTCATCACCATTCATGACCTCATCAATGACAATCCCTCCCTAATCAAAGCCTGCTTCAAGTTTAGTTTATATTATATAGATATCAAATTAAGAATTAATTTAAGAAGTTTAATGGAATTTAGATATAGTAGTCTATAAAAGAACTTGAAAGTAAGTTTCAAAACTATGTTACACTTTGTAGTAGAAAAAATATAATGTTATTTTGTAGCAATAGAGGTTTATATTATATATTACAATGAAAAATGCAGGCGCGTGCATGTTAATATTCTTACCTGGAAAGTACAGAACAAGATTTCTACAGTAGAATTTGCCTAATTCGTCACCTCTAAAGCAAACTAAAAAGTACTTAAAATTAAAATTCTACTTTACTTAAAATATTGCAGCCGAGAATAACATTTTTAAAATTTACTACATTTTATTGAAACAAAAATTATAAAAACATTACTGGATTTTTCCCCAAAAAAAGTCCATCCAATTTTAAAGCCTAAGAGGGCTTATATTCAGAAACTCTTTCATGTATAGCCCAAGTAATTTTTATTATTTT
>NC_068985.1:17258988-17266652 GCF_001194135.2 Octopus bimaculoides
AATTAGGCTAATTCTACTGTATTAATGCTAACTAATAAATTTTACTTATGATTTCTTTATCAGATTAATTTTTTTTTTAATTTGGAAGAATTGACTGAACATATGGTTGATTTGAAACCATTTAATGACCATTCTACTGCAATCAATGTTTTTTTGTTGTTTTTTTTTGTGATGGGATTTCAATTCAAGTGAAAAAAAACAATCTTATGCAATATTATTTACGACTTCATATTTTATTGTTTGTACTTGATACAACTGAATAAAAAGACTGTTTTAATTGTATAAAAGACATGAGTTTAAAAAATGCTTTTGTTTATTTTTGTACCATGTTTTTAAAGATTTACTTGTTTTTTAGATTCTCATAAGAGTAAAAATAAATTATCCCACATTTATCTCCTGTTTTTGACATATTTTACAGACACTTTTATTCTACTGAAGCAATTTTCAAATTTTGTAGCTGGAAATATAGCTTAGGATGTGAGCAATCTAAAAATGTAAACATCATCTAATTTGGTTAAAAACCGAGTTAAAGACAAAGCCTAGAAGTGGTCACGAGTGGGTAACAGTTGACCTTACGAATATTATTCACACACGGTAGTGTGTGAATGATATATATAGTTTTTTAATATTTTATCCTTTTATTTGTATTAATCATCAGATTGCAGCCATGCTGGGGCACTGCCTTTTAGTCAAATGAATCGACCCCAGTACTTATTTTTTTGTGTGTGTTTTTTTTAAGCCTGGTATTTACTAAATCAGTCTCTTTTCCTAGACTGCTATGTTATGGGGATGTAAACACACTGACATTGGTTGTCAAGCAGTGATTGGGGGATGAATGCAATACAAATACAAAGACACACATACATAGATACACACACACACACACACACATATATATGTATGTATGTATATATCTATGTGTGTGTGTGTGTGTGTGTGTCTTTGTGTTGCATTTGTCACACCCCTCACTGCTTGACAACTGGTGCTTCTGGGTTTACATCCACATAACTCAGTGGTTTGGCAAAAAGAGACCAACAGAATAAGTACTAGGCTTAAAAAATAAGTCCTGGGGGCAATTTGTTTGACTAAAACCCTTCAAAGCAATGTTCCAGCATGGCCGCAGTCAAATGATTGAAACAAGTAAAAGAGTAAAAAGCGATACACACACACACACACACAGCAGTTTCTTCTTTCTTTATTGCCCACAAGGGGCTAAACAGAGAAGGGACAAACAAGAACAAAGGGATTAAGTCGATTACATCGACCCCAGTGTGTAACTGGTACTTAATTTATCGACCCCGAAAGGATGAAAGGCAAAGTCGACCTCGGTGGAATTTGAACTCAGAACGTAACGGCAGACAAAATACCACTAAGCACTTTGCCCAGCGTGCTAACGTTTCTGCCAGCTCGCCGCCACACAGCAGTTTCTGGTGATCAAATCCACATGGTTGGGAATGGGAAGGAAATTTCTTACCTCACAGCCACACCTGCGCCTATTTATATAGTAATTAAAAAACAAAGTTTTTCTCACCTCTTGGAATGGCTTTACTTTCGTTGTCATGATGAATTCAAATTTACATAGTTCACATGATTTAGTATCTGCACTTTTAATCCATTTTTGTAGACAAGCTTGGTGCACCCATCGCAAACTGCCAGAACATATGCATGGCGCTACAAGAGGAGCTTCTGTTTCTCCTTCACAGTGACAAATGCGACATATATCCATATTACTTGAGTATTTTGAAACATGGGAATCACAATGTTCTGGAGGGAAGATAGGTGTTGAACTGACATGTTGTACTGATTCCTGCAAAGTAAATGTCAATAATAAAGAATGATATTTCACACTGAATGATGTTATTTCTGTGTTTTTGTTAATTAACAGAATAATTAAACAGAAATCATAAACTAGCAACTATACAAATGTGACATTTGATATTCAATGACTATCATTTATTGTCACTGAGTGGGTTTCACAATGGCTATAGCTATGAGAAAAGTTCATAAAGGGAGTGACTGAAGAAAGATTGTGCATGACAATACAGCTGTTTGAATGACATTGCTTTAAAAACACTAGAACAATCACTAGGTCTGCTAGAAATAGCAGTTAAATCGCCTTCAAATTATGCTTATCTTGAAAAAGAAGATATTTTCGAATGTGGTCCTAGATAAATCAAAAAAAAAAACTGTATGGTCATAGCTGGGACTCCTTTCATCAGAGATCTGCCTGGTCAAGGCTGACCTGGAGCTAAGCAACAACATAAATGTAAACCTGATTAACTCATTTTGATTATCTACCTAGCTATATACTACTAAAACTTTGTGATTGCTTGCTTGCATGCATGCTTTTCTGTAATTTAATACAGCCAAACCAGCGCATAACAGGAAAATACTCTGAAAGTAAGGTACCCTTGAAATGTGCGGGTGACACGTAAAAGCACCCACTACACTCTCTGAGTGGTTGGCGTTAGGAAGGGCATCCAGCTGTAGAAACTCTGCCAAATCAGATTGGAGCTTGGTGTTGCCATCCGGTTTCACCAGTCCTCAGTCAAATCGTCCAACCCATGCTAGCATGGAAGGCGGACGTTAAACAATGATGATGATGATGATGAAATGGAATAAAACAAGTTTCGTGTAAATCGGAACAGGGGAACATATAATACTGTGAAAATTGTTTCCATTAATTTTTATGTTTACATTATATAGCAATTCCTTTTGCATTTTTGTTTAAATGTGTCCATATGCCATAAATAAATGCAGTTAGTGGAGTTCAAGTTTATCCCAGAAGTTCTATTTCTAGTAGATGCTGTAAATAATCAATAAAACCTTAAACATGAACTTGTAAGCCAGACCTATGATGACACAAACAAATACAAATATTTAACTGAATCATCATAAAATTAACTTTCATTTCAATGCAATGTTGCAATCAGCTTCAATGTTTTATAACCTTAACCGTCAGTGACCCAACGGGTCACGGGTAGTCTGGTACCTTTATAATAATGTTCACTGGTTGAGTTTCCTCTAGTCTTCACATTAACATTGCAGGATAAGATAATTCATTAAACTAGCCCAACCCATGTCAGCATGGAGCATGGACATTAAATGATGATGAAGATAATAATGATGATGATGATGATGATGATGATATTAGCCCCATTTTCAGAAACAAATTTTTTTTAATATTTACATACACGCTGTATTTGATTGGCTTCAATTCCAGTAGTTATCAAATGTTGCCAGCAGAGATAATAGAATATTTTCTGGTTTATTTTTATTCTAGCTACAATGTTTTCCGAACACCTATCCACTACTGCTAATTAGGGTATCTAGATTAGGGTATCTAATCTAGATACCTTAATGAGATACCTTCAAAGCTGCCTGGGCATTTGAGGGAGTTTATTTTTCGTATGCTCTTCATATAATTGTCCCTACACACCTGTTGCACACGAAGTCTACCTTCTTTGTTGGCCTATGTGTGATCACTCTACACCTCTTGTGTCCTCATAATTTACACCACCTGGAATATCTACCTATACCTTTGCTATATGTGTTAAATGCAGCCATTTCACTGCTAGTGGTAGGGTTCAGTCTTCTCTCTTACTTCTGAATACTTTGGTCACTGCTAAGTTTTCTCTGAGGCTTCTCAATTCCAGGTTTTGCTTTCATGTCTGGAAATTTTCTCTAAATCATTGATGGTGGCATGGCTGTGTGGTTAAGAAGCTTACTTTGCAACCACATGGTTTTGGGTTCAGTCCCAGTGTGTGGCACCTTGGACAATTATCTTCTACTCTAGCCCTGAACCAACCAATGCCGTGTGAGTGAATTTAGTAAAAGGAAACTGAAATAAGCCCATCGTAGACGTGTGTGTGTCCCCTTTTCACTGCTTGGCAATCAGAGTTGGTTTGTTTACATCCCTGTAAATTAGCAGTTTTGGCAAAAGAAACAAATAAATTAGTAGCAAACTTTGAAAATATGTAATGGGGTTAATTTGTTTGACTAAACACATCAAAGTGGTGCCCCAGTATGGCTGCAATACAATGACTGAAACAAGTAAAAGATAAAAGATCTGATGAAAATTCAGCCATAAGAACTCAATCACCAGTACATAGGAATTCCCACGGGCAGCCTGTCATCCCTATTAAAATATGAGAGAGAGAGAGCAGTTATATGTATATAGATAAGTAGGTAGGTAGGGTGACCAATTCATGGCATTGGTCATACATATTAAGATAGAGGCAGTTCATTTTACTGCCTTTTTGTGTTTACTGTTGTTGAACTTGAAAAATTTCATCTCGGAAGTTCTGTAAGAAATAAAACTACTTTTCCAACATATTTTAAGAGTTATTTCTTCCTGTAATTAACACTTTCAATTTGAAATACAATATCTCTATTTAATTTCAGTTTAAACACCTAGCTCAATGAGAAACAGGTGGAGAGACAGGCACACACATAAAGTTACAGGCAGATAGGCAGAGAAATAGACATATATAGAGAAAAACAGACAGACATTTAGCCAGCCAGAGCCAGCCAGCTTGACAGACAGACGGACAGATACTTTATTCAAGTGCAATAAATGGAACAAAGTATGTAATTAAATATACAGATATAATTAAATACTAGTTGTTGACAATACAAAAATAAACACATAAAAAGATAAATGGCTGCACTCAAAAAATTAAGGCACTGAAAGTTGAACAAAAAGATAAAGTTCTTAGCAGAAGCAGGCTTCCAGGAAATTCCTGTTTAAAGAAAATATGAAACAAGTGGAGCTACATTCAGGGTGCATCCTCTTCGATTCCATTCTTAATCAGAAGAATATTTGCTCTAATATTAAATCAAGACATGAATGTGGTCAGTATATTGATATATTTTTCACTACTATAACCATCAGGATCTGAAAGATGGTGGAATATGTTATTATGCTTAGATGTTATACATGTAAAAAGTAGCCATGCAGGTGCCACATACAGAGCACCCATGCTGGCACCATGCAAAAGGCACTTGTGCCAGCACCATGTGAAAAGCACCCAGTACGTTCTGTAACATGGTTGGCATTAGGAAGGGCACCCAGCCAAAACAGATGACAGGGGTCTGGTGCAGCCCATCGGCTTACCAGCTCTTGACAAACAATTCAGTGCATGCCAGCATGGAAAACAGACATTAAATGATGGTGATGATGATGACGGTGGTGGTGGTGGTAGAAGAGGTGGTGGTGATGGTGGTGATGGTGGTGGAGGAGGAGGAGGAGGAGAAGAAGAAGATGCTCTTAATCTGCCGATAGGGACATTAACTGTTGACATTTATAAAAGTATTGAGCAGACTCCCACATCTCAACCCCAGTTCATCACTCACTACAATCACCTGCAAACACCATTTGTAAGCATTTGTAACCCACCCCTCACACTCCTATAATCCCTAACCCTCCTTTCCCCTCCTGATCCAGTGTCCATATCCTCTCTTGCCCCATTGAGGGTTTGCTTTGGCACCCCATCACTACCATTTTACCATCTTCCTAGCTACTCTAGTCTACCCTTATATAATGCAGAATAGCCATGTATCTTCTTGTGCTTGTCCCGTTATCATAAAAAAAACTGGCACTTCATCAGTTGCGATGACAAGGGTTGCAGTTGATCTGATCACCAGAACAGCCTGCTTGTAGAATTAACACACAAACAGCTGAGTATTCCACAGACATGCATATCCTTAACATAGTTCTCAGGGAGATTCAGTGTGAGATAGAATGTGACAAGGCTGACCCTTTGAAATACAGGTACTGCTCATTTTTGCCAGTGGACTGGAGCAACCTGAAATAAAGTGCTTTGCTGAAGGACACAACATGCTGACATTATGATTGTGAGCTGAGTACCTTAACCACTTAGCCACACATCTTCATTCTATCATACTTTAACCTCAACCAACACCTGACAAAGCCACTTCTAACCCTTCTCAAAAACTAGCCCAAGTTAGTCAAGGAGGTGTTTTCCTTTTCTTGTTCTTTTCCTGTCTTGTGAATTACTTGATTAACTAACTTGCTAATCATTGTTATTGGCACTCCGTCGCTTACGACGTCAAGGGTTCCAGTTGATCAGGTCAATGGAACAGCCTGCTCGTGAAATTAACGTGCAAGTGGCTGAGCACTCCACAGACACGTGTACCCTTAACGTAGTTCTCGGGGATATTCAGCGTGACACAGTGTGTGACAAGGCTGACCCTTTGAATTACAGGCACAACAGAAACAGGAAGTAAGAGTGAGAGAAAGTTGTGGTGGAAGAGTACAGCAGGGTTCGCCACCATCCCCTGCCGGAGCCTCATGGAACTTTATGTGTTTTCGCTCAATAAACACTCACAACGCCCTGTCTGGGAATCGAAACCGCAATCCTATGACCGCAAGTCCGCTGCCCTAACCACTAGGCCATTGCGCCTCCACACCTAACTAGTACCAGTGGCACAAAAAAAAAAACACCCAGTAAAGTGGATGGCATTAAGAAAGGGCATCCAGCCTTAGAAAACATGCCAAAGCTGACAATGTATCTTGACGCAGCCCAGCAGCTCACCAGATCCTGTCAAACCATCCAACTTATGCCAGCATGGGAAACAGATATTAAATGATGATGAAGAACAGGTGACTTTGGTTATTTCCAATATTTTCGACATCAGAAATAACTACTGAAGGATTCACTGTGCAATGAGGAAAAAATATTAGGGTTTTCCAAAGTTATTTTGGGATGAGAAGCAAAGAAGTGAGACAACTTTGAATGCTTGTGATTCATTAGTCTTCATTACTTGCAGTATATCCTTTGTCATTTCTTGCTGGTACTGTAGTAAATGTAATTTGAAATACCACAACCAACAACCATAGATGACAAAAGACCTGATTAGATCCTCTACAAATAGAAGTTCATCCAGCAGAATTTATTAAGGAAAGTCATTGACAACCAGGTGGTTTCGGGTCCAGCCCTATTGCACACCACCTTGGGTCTTTTCTATAGTCTTGGGTTGACAAATTCCTTGTGAGTGAATTTGACAAGTGAAAACTGTGAGGAAACCTACTGTGTGTTTGTGTATCTATATATAAAAATGTGTCTATGTGTAGGTATATATATATATATATATATATATATATATATATATATATATATATATATATATATATATATATATATATAATAATAATACAAATAATATGTGAGTATATGCATATATACGTACATGTATGTACATACCTACATCTACATGTATATATAGATGTATATCTGGGTACAGGACATCACAAAAAAACGTGGACAAAAAGAAAAACAGAACATAAACAGAGCACAGAAAACACACAGGCCACATAGAGAACATTTCCTTCATCAGCTGCCCGTATTCTAAACTAAGCGTTTCGAAGAGATGTGTGTGTGTGTATGTATGTATGTATGTGTGTGTGTGTGCATTTATATATGTGTGTGTGTGTGTATACGTGTATGTGCACATGTCTTTGTGGCTGTCTTTGTCCCCCACTATTGCTTGACAACCAGTACTGGTGCATTTACATCCCCATAACCTAGTGGTTCAGTGAAAGAGATTGACAGAATAAGTGCCAGGCTTAAAAAGATAAGTACTAGGTGTGTGTGTGTGTGTGTGTGTGTGTGTGTGTGTGTGTGTGTGTGTGTGTGTGTGTG
>NC_068985.1:17267344-17286175 GCF_001194135.2 Octopus bimaculoides
AAACTATTTATGATACTAATACCTTAAAGTTATATTCAGACCGATACTAATAGGCTGAAGTTTAAAAATTCTGCAATTGAGCACCTTCTTTTAATTTCAAATATGTGTGTGTGCCTGCATGCGCATGAGTGTGTGTGAGTGTGTCTGTGTGTGTGTGTGCGTGTGTGTGATCATCATAGGCACAGGAGTGGCTGTGTGGTAAGAAGTTTGGTTCCAAACCACATGGCTCCGGGTTCAGTCCCACTGCATAGCACCTTGGGCAAGTACCTTCTACTATAGCTTCGGGTCAACTAAAGCTTTGTGAGTGGATTTGGAAGACAGCAACTGAAAGCCACGCCTGTGCACACGTGTGTGTGTGTGTGTGTGTGTGTATGTGTGTGTGTATACGTGCATGTGCACATGTCTTTGTGTCTGTGTTTATCCCCCACCATTGCTTGACAACCAATGCTGGTGCGTTTACATCCCCATAACTTAGTGGTTCAGCAAATGATCGACAGAATAAGTGCCAGGCTTTAAAAAAGTACTGGGGGTAATTTGTTCAACTAAAATTTTTTCTAGGCAGTGCCCCAGCATGGCCACAGCTTAATGCCTGAAACAAGTAAATATGTATGTCTGTATGTATGTATGTATGTATGTACGTACATACGTATAGATAGATAGATAGATAGATAGATAGATAGATAGATAGATAGATAGATAGACACACACACACAATATGTTGTTGGGTTTTCTTTTATTGTTTGTCGATTTCTTTAAAGTGTTGTAAAAGGCATCCCAGAAATATGACATAATCACCATTCAGAGGATGGTAAACTACTTCGGTAACAATGCTGCACTGCCACTTGTTAAGTTCAATTTCAATGAGCAGCTATTCATAAGATTGATCAATAAATAGCGAGAGATTTTTGCCTTATTCTATCTATACTTGTAATGCTTCATTACATAAAGCCCTGCACCCACCACCCTTTGTGTAGTCTAAATTCAGGTCAGCGGTAGCCATCAATATGGTATCCTGAATATAATCACAATAATACTAATGACGGTGGTGGTGATGATGATGATGATGATGATTCTAAATAATTACTATTTTTAATAATCGCAATTAGAATAATACTGATGACTATTGATAAATTATAATAATGATGGTTAAATAATATTAATATCAATGCGAACAAAGGTTCTTCTATGTGGTTGCGCAACCTGCTAGACATAGCAGCCAAATCTTCTTCATGTTACATTCTACATCTTAGATAAAAAAAGACACATTAAGACACAAAAGACACAATGTTATGGTGGATCTAATGTGTCTGAAAAGATGAATATATAAAAGAGATGGGATGGTCTTAGCTGGAATGCCTTTTGATCATAAGTCTGTTTGATCAGAGCAGCCTTGGGGATAACCAAAAGATGTTACTGATAGTGCTGTAGTGGATTACGATATGCATCATACATTATTTGATATTTCAGTCTATACAAAACATAATTTCAAGATTAAGATCTTCAGCAAAGATGCCATCTCTTTAATATTTTATGTTTAGTAATAGAAGCTTTTATTGATGTTTGGGGATTTCTTTATCTCTCCTTTCAATGAATGGTGACTCACAGAATGCTTTCAGTATCAACAAGAAAAAACCACGTAAATGCAAGGGATATACGTAGAGAAAGAAGGATTAATGGAGATGAGATAAAGGAAGAAAGAAAGAGAAACAAGAAGAAGAAGAAAGAAGAAATTAAGAAGTAAAAGGAAAGGAGGAGGAGGAATCTTAAATAGAATAAAAACAAATCTTAAAATGGAGAGAAAATAGAAGTGAAGAAAAAAATTGGAGAAACAACCTCTTCGTGTTATGTAATCTGAAAGACTGACCAGAGAAGTGGGACAATAAGACAAAAATGGTTCAGAAGCTCTGAGCTAAAAGTAGAAACAGGAGGTAAGATTTAGTTGCATAAGAACAAAGCTTAACCACAAAAAGCTATTGAAGTAAGGTAGTTAAATTAGATTTATGTAAACTGCAAACTATAAAATCTGCATAATAGAAAACAACTCTTTTATTTCAAGTTACCTAGTTCTCACAAAGTTGGGATATATTAAATCATGATCAAGTTGGTATCAACATCTATTGAGTAATATACTGACACTCCCAATTCAAAACAAGAAATAACTGGTATAGGTGTGTACTAGATCTGGTTTGTTGGCATGGAGTTTATGTGCAATTTAGCCTCACTCTGTTTTTTTTCTATTATTACTACAACAGCTTCTGTACCTTGGAGGTTTTGTCTTCTCCCACCATCATGCTGGCACAGCCAGTTCACTTATATCTCGTCATCTCATCAATCTCTTAATCCAACCCCATCCCTTCCCTCATTCTCAATACTAACCACCTCCATTTCTTTCTTCCCCAATATATTACCCAAAAGAATTTCCTATTTCTATTCATGTTTTTCCTGCTGTTGTTGAGAGGATCATCAATCACATCAATCTCACATGTCTTGGAAGGCCTGTGAGACAGGTGAGACTGATGCAGCCGTGGACAGTCATGGACCTGAAGTTGTCTATTACACTCCTACCACCATTACTCTGTTCAAGTTCTTTTCCAGCCATGTCACCACTAGTCAGCAAACAGCTTGGAATACTTCCAATCTGCTGCTGTTACAATAGACAACCACCAAGACTGTAGCAAACAAGCCTGGCATGTAACATTTAAGTTCATAAATTGAGCCATCTAGTCCAAATGATTCGCTCATTGCTCAGATACCCAAGATGTCTACTACTGAAATTGGTTTTTCATAGCATTGTCACTCTGCATCGTCAACCAAGAATCACAACAGACCATTTATTTGGCCACTGAAATCCACCATTTTCTGTTGTTGCAACTTGAGAACAGTCTGGTAAAGTATTGTCATAAACCAATATACATCTACTTGGAACTAGAACTCTGTCAAAGATATGAGGGTTGGTTACCATGCTGCATCCCTACTACTTGTAGTTACTGAATGTGTTCATTCCCTTGTTTTCCATAGTAGAAGCCCTGGGATGAATGATGCATTCTTTATGCTTCAGGTCAAAGAATTAACAAAGAGTCATTCTTGTCACAGGATGATCCCAAAACAATGCTTTTCTAACTCCTCTAATTTGCTGTCCCCTTTTGCTACATTTTTACTGAAAATGACAGATTCTGTCTGAAATACACCTTCTGTTATTAATAAGTGAATTGGTCACCTTCCTGGCACTTGTGCCGGTGGCACGTGTAAAGACATTCGAGCGAGATCGTTGCCAGTGCCGCTGGACTGGCTCCTGTGCAGGTGGCATGTAAAAGCACCCACTACACTCTCGGAGTGGTTGGCGTTAGGAAGGGCATCCAGCTGTAGAAACTCTGCCAAATCAGATTGGAGCCTGGTGTAGCCATCTGGTTCACCAGTCCTCAGTCAAATCGTCCAACCCATGCTAGCATGGAAAGTGGACGTTAAACGATGATGATGATGATGATGATGATCAATCCCTGCTTAACTAATTCATTAGTCTGATCCCTGAAATCTTTCCATGCTGAGAAAGAAAAGCTTCATTTCTAATACTTGAGAAACTAAATGTTTGAATTTGTTTCCCACAATTGCCAATAAAAACAAATGAATATAATTAGTTGATTTCTCAGCACATGTTTATTTCTAACTAGCTTTTTAATGCTTAATTACTCAAATACATTGAGACTAACTTACCTAGTGTAACAACAATTCACTCAGAAATATTCCCCCTGCCCCATCCTAAAACAACACTGAAAGTCACAAATATATATTTTTATTAAAACATATGAATATAAAAACTATGTCACGCTATAGACAAACAGACATTTAGGCTGGTATGTTATTTATTTGATAAAAGCATATGGCAGTCAGTATTCAAATAATCACTTTCTCTCAATATCCATTGTTTTCTAAACCTTTATTTCATGTTGAATTTGTAAATAATTTATTTTGAATTCTCATATCAAATGATGTATGCATAAAACCATCAATATTCTAAATTATCTTTCATGTCCAAAATATGTCTTGTTGTGAAGATATATAATAGGTGGCACTGGATGAAATAAAATGCTGAAGAGAAGAAGCACTGCATTTATGAGTGAGGAAGAATACGTTAACTATAACATAATCTCCACTGCCTCTTATAAGATGACTGGGCCAATCTATCAGGCTACCATTTATACATTAGACAGAATAAAGGGTTAATCTCTCTTCAAGTATATAAATACTTTTCTGTTTTAAAGATTGAAATATCTTTTATAGAATTTTAAGTAACACTGTTATTCTTTATGTATTTCATAAAAATTATGGTCTCTAGTGCCACGTAAAAAGCACCCATGCTGGTGTCATGTAAAAAGCTCCAAAGCTAGTGCCATATATAAAGCACTGGTGTTGGTGCCACATAAAAAGAAAACCCAGCACACATCCAGTTGTAGAAACCATGCCAAAATAGACAATTGGAGCCTGATGCAGCTCTCCAGATTACTAACTCCTGTTTAACTGCGCAACTCATGCCAGCATAGAAAACAGATATTAAATGATGATGATTTAGTGTAAAAACATCAATAGACTTTGTAATGGGTTAATGATTATAAACTGACAAGGGATATCATCTCCATAGTAATGAAACGTAAAATAATGTTATTCTTTTTTACAACATTTATGGATTTATAAAGAGTTACATAAACTTAACTGACAGATTGTTGTGGCAATTTAATATGGATTGGTTTATGATATCTTAAGTTGTTAAATTAATAGTAAAGGAGAATGAATGATATATTCTCAATGAATGATATTCTCAATGACAGTCGCAAATTAAAACAAATTTAAGATGAAAATTTCTTAAACATTCTTGCTGATCATATTACATTTTGTGTAATAATGTTAACATATCTTTTCTTCTACAGAACCCGCCAAACAAGAAAAGAGATCATTTCTACAACCAAAACAAAGATATTTCATCTAAGATTTTAGTCACTAAGAAATGAGGCTTACCTAGAACAAGCCAGTAAAACAATCACTCTAGTACTTAGATAAAGACACCTGATCTGGTTCAGTTTAATATACTGCATAGTTAAAAAACACTTCCTGGTTTTACTAAGCTTTTACTAGTATATCCTCTTTTGCAAACACTCACATCAAGCCACCTATTTGATGCTAACACCATCTCTTGACATACTGCCTACAACTGCAGCGTCCATTGAAAGTATTTCTGATTAGACTAGGGGACAAATTTCAATTTTTTGTCTATTGAATTAGATTTGACAGTTAGTCCTAGGTAATTTGAGTTTGCTGAGTATAAGTCTTTATTTGATTTTCCTCTATCAGGTCCTGGTTTTGGGTGATAAATTTTTGATGAAATTCATAAAAGCAAGTCTCTCATAGCTTTTGTTAAAGCTTTTTCAAATGCCAACAAAAAGGTGCCCGACACATTCTGCCCTGAGCATTCCTACCCATATACACATGTACATCTACATTTGACTGACTTTGAATAGAAATAAAGAAGGTGAATTTAATTGAATAGATGTCAGAGAAGAATGGTTCAACTGAATTTAACTTAATTCCATTATGAGAGCTATTTTTATTTATGTCAAAAATTACCTTTTGATGCAATTATTTTTTTCCATACAGGTGTGGCAAGAGCCTACTAACCATGAGACTGATTCCTACTTTTTCTGTCTAGACTTCAGGCTTCACAAAGAAAAATAAACATTGTATTCATCATCATCATCATCATCGTTTAACGTCCGCTTTCCATGCTAGCATGGGTTGGACGATTTGACTGAGGACAGGTGAAACCGGATGGCAACACCAGGCTCCAGTCTGATTTGGCAGAGTTTCTACAGCTGGATGCCCTTCCTAACGCCAACCACTCAGAGAGTGTAGTGGGTGCTTTTACGTGTCACCCGCACGAAAATGGCCACGCTCGAAATGGTGTCTTTTATGTGCCACCCGCACAAGCCAGTCCAGGGGCACTGGCAACGATCTCGCTCAAAAATCCTACAGGAGCCAGTCAGGCGGTACTGGCAACGGCCATGTGATACGACCCGTGCTACATTCCAATGAAATCCCTGTTCCAATATTTAAGGGTCTACCACCTCAAGAACCAGTTGAAGATGTTCCAGAAAATATTGTTGTGCACTCTGAGGGGTCTGACATTGATCTTGACCCTAGTTTATTTGGAAGTCAAATGATTTGCAAAAGTTTTACCAGGCCAAGTTGAATGATCTTGTAAGGGATCTAAATTTGCCAAAAAAGGCAGTGGAAATTGTAGCTTCAAAACTTAGATAGAAAAACTTGCTTACTTCAAGAACATACATTACATTTTACAAAAAAAGAGAACAACTTCTTAAATATTTAAGAACAGAGGACGGTTTAGTATATTGCTGCATCATACCTGGTTTGTTACTGGAGATGGGGATTGAGTCTTATGATGCAAATGATTGGCGCTTGTTTTTATACAGTTCAAAAAGAAGTGAGTGTTGTTGCATAATGGCAATCTATACAGCTCAAAGCTGATTGGGCACTCAAGAAAATTAAAAGAAAAGTATGAACCTTTAGCCGAACAATTATTCTGTGCTGATGAAGGGAAATAACCTGGAAATCGCAATACACAGATGTTGTTTTGAGCTGAGTGGGGGTGCTAGATTCCCTTGTTTGAAAATATAAGGACACAGATTGTGTTGTATAGCCAGCTGGAGATGATGTCTCCTGGGGCTAAATTACAGCAACATTCGTCCTAAACCAGGACTGCCATGTTATGTTGGCAAATAATCTTTACTCCAAAGTACTGTTGCTGAATATCTCTCATTGTGAGATTTACAAATAGTAATTTTAATAGGTGCAGGAATGGTTGTGTGGTAAGTAGCTTGCTTACCAACCACACGGTTCCAGGTTCAGTCCCACTGTGTGGCACCTTGGGCAAGTGTCTTCTGTTATAGCCTCAGGCCAACCAAAGCTTTGTAAGTGGATTTGGTAGACGGAAACAGAAAGAAGCCCGTCGTATATATGTATATATATATATATATATATATATATATATATATATATATATATAGATAGATAGATAGATAGATAGATAGATAGATAGATAGATAGATAGATAGATAGATAGATAGATAGATAGATAGATAGATATGTTTATATATATGTGTGTATGCGTGTGTATATGTCTGTGTGT
This sequence comes from Octopus bimaculoides, assembly GCF_001194135.2. Classification (NCBI taxonomy): domain Eukaryota; kingdom Metazoa; phylum Mollusca; class Cephalopoda; order Octopoda; family Octopodidae; genus Octopus; species Octopus bimaculoides. The sequence goes on from NC_068985.1 coordinate 17,274,540, forward strand.
CTGTGTTTGTCTCCCCCAAGATTGCTTGATAACTGATGCTGGTGTGTTTATGTCCCCCGTAACTTAGAGGTTCAGCAAAAGAGACCGATAGAATAAGTACTAGGCTTGCAAAGAATAAGTCCTGGGGTCAATTTACTCGATTAAAGGTGGTGCTCCAGCATGGCTGCAGTCAAATGACTGAAACAGGTAAAAGAAAGAATATAGAAAAGGTTTTAAATCATATAAAATATAGGGAACATAAATCATATGAGTTGACTTTAAAATGGTTAAATTTCAGCTAGGACCACAAATAAGGTATACTAAATATCTCTGCTTCTTTTGCTTATGGGACAGCAGAGCCAAAGAAGAACATTGTTTCAAACAAATGGCCAGCATGAACATCACTTACTGTCAGAGAAAAAAATGTAATTAATCCACCTTTAGTGTTCAGAGATAAAATCATATCCCCTCCTCTGCATATCAAACTAGGCCTCATTAAACAATATGTAAAAGTTTTAGATATGAACAGCAAGTGTTTCAAATACATAAATTCAAATGTAATGAAAAAAATCAAGGTGGGAATTTTCAACAAGCCACAAACAAGAACATTAATTAAAGATTGCAATTTTCCTAATGTCATGGATGAACACGAAAAAATGCCTGGTTTTCATTCATGGATTTCATAGAAAATTTTTTAGGCAATTATAGGGCAGATAACTACAAAGAAATTGTGAAAAAAAACTTCTAAGGGACTACATAGGTTGCAATATGAGAATAAAAATGCATTTTTTTAAATAACCATCTTGACCAATTTCCAAGAAATTTAGGAGGAACAGTACCAAGGACACCAGGATTCCCACATAATGGCTAATTGTTGTTGGTGCTTGAAAAGAGACCTTCCATCAACAAGCAAATACGCTAGAAAGTCTTACAAAAGAAAATTGTTGCCAAAGTGAAAGCTTCGTTTTTCTTTATTTTTTGTAACTTGAAAATAAATTTGAACACATCATAATTTTTTAGTTCTAATCTGAAAACTCTGGAAAATGGCACATAGGCTGTTGACAAGAATCAAGATCTGATAGAGCCAAACCAAGTCAAAATATGTATCCAGCACACCAAAATTACTTAGAATCAAGTGCCAGATATCATTCAATAAAATATGTGTTCTCTGGTGTTATCTGAGAACACTGGTAGAAGAGGTTTCCCAACAGAGTACTATCATCAACTTTTACATTTTCACACAGATTTTCTCAAACCATTTTTTCCTTTACTACATTTGCTGCACCTACACATTTGTAAAAAAAAATAATTTTTACAAGTGCTGTGTCACAAAAAAGCTCTCTGTACACTCTGAAGAGGTTGGCATCAAGAAGGGCACACAACTGAAGAAATCAGCTGCTACATTAACATTCTATACTACATTAAAAATAAAAGCTATCCAACTATATAAGCCCAGGTACGCTTGTGTGATTAAAATATTCACTTTGCAACCATGTAGGTTCAGGTACAGTTCTACTGTGTGGTGCTTTGGGATATAAACCCAGGCCAACCAATGTCTTGTGAGTAGAGTTGATAGATGGAAACTGAGTGTCAGTTTTCCTGGATGTTTGGTCTTGAAATCCTTTCGTAACTACCTCAGTAAGTTTGTACAGTATTCTCAATTGACAGTGTGGCCCTTTTGAAGATAGTCAATAAACACAATGCTTTTTGCATCCCAAAAAACTGAGACTATCACCTTCCCTGAAAATGAAATGACCTTGGCCTGCTTTTAGAGCAAGTGAGGAGGAATGTTTTCACTGCATGAATTGTTTCTTTGTGATTAAAATTATCAACCATTCACCTGGGTTAACAATCATTCAAGGTAATCAAGAGGATCTGTCTCAAACAATGTCAAATTTTCCTGTGATGTAACCAGTCTGGTGCACTTTTGATCAGGTGTGACACCCATCAGGCAGAAACTTTTATCATGTGACGAGCTGGCAGAAACGTTAGCCACCGGATGAAATGCTTAGCGGTATTTCGTCTGCCGCTACGTTCTGAGTTCAAATTCCGCTAAGGTCGACTTTGCCTTTCATCCTTTCAGGGTCGATTAAATAAGTACCAGTTACGCACTGGGGTCGTTTGTCTGTCCTTGTTTGTCCCCTCTGTGTGTAGCCCCTTGTGGGCAGTAAAGACATAAGAAACTTTTATCATGCCAAATTCATTGTGCAGAATATTCTCAACTCTCTCATGGGATATGCTACTAGGTGAACATGATCAATGTTTTCCTCAGTGGGGGCAGTTGCAGGATGTCCAGATCTTGGGCCATCGTCAAGACTCTCTTCTCCTCCTGAATTAAGTTGCCCACTTTTGCACTGTTGATGAAGCTGGAGTGTCATCCCCATGATGTAGCAACCATGTCAGCCTGAATATCCTTGGGGGACTAACCCTTTTTCTGCAGACACTCGATAACACCACATTGCCAAATTTTGTCCATTTTCAAGAAAAGTCGCTACTAGTTACTTTCGAAGTCATTTTTGCTGGAAAGAAACAAAATTACACAGCTCCAGTTCATTCCTTCATAATCACTTTATTAACTTTTCAAACGCCCTCCCCCTACCCTCTACTCCTCTTATACCCCCACTCCACAACACTTAAACATTTAACTAAAACTTTTATTCCCAGAACTGCAATCTTGTGAGACTTTGTCCATGTCCACTTATTACCTACAAACATCATCAATCTATAAACATTGAAGCTGAATATCAAGCACATTGACCTCACCAATCTGGGAGGGGCTGAAAAGTTATCATAGATATTACCTCCTGGTTTCTAGACTAAGTATACAATTTTAAAAAAAAACAATTTTTTAAAATACATCTCAACATCTGTTCTTCTTCCACAGCACTAATTTAATTATTATGAAACAAAGAAAGACTGCAGAGTAATTACTTTGATTAGTTAATTTGAAATGATGCTGACAGGTTTACATTCACTTAATTTGAATATATGTGCTTTTGTAGCAACTAGTAATGTGGTTGTTTGCTTTAAGAAGGAAATATAATAAATGTTATCTTCATATTTCTACCTGTATTATTATCATTATTATTATTATTATTATTATTAAGGCTGGGAGAATCATCAGCATGCCAGACAAAGTGCTTAGCAACACTTCGTCCATCTTTATATGAGTTCAAATTCCACCGAGGTCAACTTTACCTTTTGTCCTTTTGGGGTTGACAAAATAAACACCCGTAGAGCACTAGAATTAACATAACCAACTTAGCCCCTTCCCGGAAACCTCTAGCCTTGTGCCAAAATTTAAAACCATTGTTATTATTATTGAGTGAGAGAGCAGTGCATGCCGTCAAAGTGAGACTGGGGTAAAATATGCGCAGCCCAGTGTACCCATCATGACTACCCGTCTGATAAGGGTACACCAGGCACATGCATCACAACCATATGTGCGCGACATGGTGATTTCATATCAAAATAAACAGCACATGACCTTGCAGGTGGGACCCAGTTAGAATGTTCTTCTGGTCAAGTAGCCCATCCCGCTCAAAAGGTCCCTAAATAAGGATTGTTTAAGGATGATGAACAAAACACCCATGTTTCCAGAGATGAATTATTCAAACCCCAAAGATTTCCTCTCAACACATGGCTCTGATGCTCCTCCACTACTACTGCTTGTGATCAGAGATGCACATATTGTCAGCCACCGAGGGACATGCTCAACTGGTTACGGTCAAACAACTGGCAAGCAAATGTGTGGCATTGAGCAGAATATTTGCAGTAGCCAATCTTTTACACCAAGACAAAACATCCAAGATCAGAAGCCATGATAGCCAATGCCTATTATCTTTTTTTTTACCTTTCCATTATATGTAAACCCCAACACTTTATGTCTGTGTTTGTATTGTCCACCTCATCCTTTGCCCCTGTGACAAATAAAAGTCATCATTATTATTATTATTATTATTACTAGCAGAGATACCTGTGGTTGCATGGGATTAAAATGGCATAGTTTGTATATATATATTACGTTATGATGAAACGTGATACAGGAAGGTGCAGCATTGACGACAAAATATTTGTGGAGTAAATGATGGGCTAATTTGACTAAGTGACATGTCATGTGTCCATTTGGTGAATTCCAGGCCCTAACCTGATATGGAAAATTGGGGGTGGGTGTGTGTGATTTTTTGAACGCACTGAAAAGCTGTCAGTAAGTATACTCTCCTTTGCAGCGGTCGGCATTGCATCTAACACAACCCATTGTATGGTTGACAGTCGAATGAATGTAGGTGTGATGGAGATATTGTATATAAATGGATACATTCCAGAAAGGGACAGCAATGGAAAAGTCAACTGTTGAAATGTTGCAGAAGGTGAAGGGCTGACACTAGACTGCTGGTGTGGCTGTAGAATAAGAAATATAAACTGAGCCTACACAGTCACATGAGAATATGTAGTAATGAATTACTTGAAAAAATAAGGCGTAATGGCTTACTGTGTGGTTGGTGGGAGTAATTGGAGAATATGCTTTGATACTAAAGTCCAAGCAGGAAACTGCTTTGTTGGTGCAGTCTTCAGGTTTGTTGGTATTATACCAAAATGGTATCCATCTTCACCATTCACAAAGAACAGTAAATACTGGAGCACATCATAGGATGTAGTAATTCCTACCAAACCTCTTGGTAAACAATATTCTTTGTTTTCCCTTGTGGAACAAATGCAAATAGATTTTTTTGCATCCTACTCTAGAACAGCCAACATATAATTGCCCATGTGAGAAGCACAACTCTTCCAAGTGAAGTCCTACCACAGACAATGTTTGACCCTGGGGTTTATTGATAGACATTGCAAAGCTGATACGAATAGGAAATTCCACTCTTCTGAATGAAAAAGGAATTTCTGCTCCCAATGGAATGAGAGGAATCCAGGATATGAAAACATCTTCTCCTTTTTCCCATCCAGAGAGAATGGTGACCTCAATAACATGTGGCATCATCTTCTTTACCCCCAGGTATGTCCCATTTCAGAGTGTTGGTGGATCCAAATTCCTCAGTAACATTACTGGAGTTCCCACTGTGGGGAGGTAGTCCGGGAGGCTCCAATGAATTGAGAAATTTTGTTGGATTATTTACCACCTGTTCTGGATCTGAGATTGTATCAACTGACAAATAGATGTGAGGACTCCAGAAAGGTACTGCAGCAGCTGCTCATTAATTTTACTTTCAGTGCTGTTTTTTGGAGCCAGTATTGCTCTTTCACACAGCCAACTGAGGTTGTGATAATTTTTTGACCAATGAAGGATCTCCTCTTTGGAGATATTATATCAAGATATATGATGTAATAAAATAAGATGACAATTCATCATCATCATCATCATCGTTTAACGTCCGCCTTCCATGCTAGCATGGGTTGGACGATTTGACTGAGGACTGGCGAAACCGGATGGCAACACCAGGCTCCAATCCAATTGTACATTAATAATGAAATGTCAATAAAATAAGGTAAATAATATCAATATCTTAGCAAGTTTTAAGAAATAAAATACAATGAAGTGAGATGGCACTGTTATGTTAAAAATTAAATGTCAATAAAGAACACTAATTAATATCAATATTTTAAAAAGATGAAAAACATTCAGCAGATTAATCCCGCTGGATGTAAGGAAGACAATCAATTTCTGAAAGTTACTTCACAAAGAGTTACCTCGCTTCTCCATATAACCCAGGGAAGGAAGTTTTGTGCTCCCAGAGGGCCCGTTACTCATTATGTGAAAAATTTTAAGAGTCTAAAACCATCTCTGGAACATAAGTAATGTATGTTCCCAATTTAGAGAAAATCAGTTGTGAACCTCATAAGTTATGTGGGCTTACGCACACACACAGAGACAACCTGACTTTTATATATATATATATATATATAATTATTATTATTATTATTATTATCATTATTATTATTATTTAAGACAGCGAGCTGGCAGAATTGTTAGCACATTGGAGGAAATGCTTAGCGGTATTTCATCCATCTCTATGTTCAGAGTTCAAATTCTGCCATGGTCAACTTTGCCTGTCATCCTTTCGGGGTTGATAAATTAAGTACCAGTTATGCACTGGGATCAATGTAATTGATTATCCCCCTCTCCCAAATTTCAAGCCTAGTGCTAAAAGTAGAAAGGATTATTATTATTATTATTATTATTATTATTATTCAAGGCGGTGAGCTGACAGAATCATTATCCCGCTGGGTGAAATGCTTAGCGGTATTTTGCCTGCCATTACATTCTGAGTTCAAATTCCACCAAGGTAGACTTTGCCTTTTATCCTTTCAGGGTATATAAATTAAGAACTAGTCAAGTACTGGGGTCGATGTAAACAACTATCCCCCTCCCCACAAATTCCAGGCCATGTGCCTATAGTAGAAAGGATTGTTATTTACATTATTTACATTTGACGGATATTTGTCCTCATCTTGTTTGTTGTTAACACAACATTTCAGCTGATATACCCTCCAGCCTTCATCAGGTGTCTTGGGGAAATTTTGAATCTGGGTTCTCATTCCTAAGGTATTTTTCGATGTTATCATTATTATTATTATTATTATTCAGGTCACTGCCTGGAATCGAACTCGGAATCTTGGGGTTAGTACCCAACACTCTTAACCACTACGGGCATATGGCATAGTGGTTAAGAGCACAGGCTACTAACCGCAAGATTCCAAGTTCGATTCCAGGCAGTGACCTGAATAATAATAATGATGATGATAACAACAACAACAACAACAACGAAAAATACCTTCATGTACATAATTCCTCATCTCTTAAATATAGAACAGGATTGTTATTATTATTAAGGTGGCAAGCTGGCAGAATCGTTAGCAAGCTAGATGAAATGCTTAACGGCATTTCACCCGTCACTATGTTCTGAGTTCAAATTTAGCTGAGGTTGACTTTGCCATTCATTTTTTCAGGGTTGATAAATTAAGTACCAGTGAAACACTAGGGTTGATATAATCAACTATTCTCCTTCCCTAAATTTTGGGCCTTGTGCCTACAGTAGAAAGGGTTAGTATTATTATTATTAATAACAACAACGGTAATAATGATAATAACAATATCATTATATGCTTTCAGATATTATATTTTACATAATCATTGAATATATATATATATAGCGAAGAAGTTAGACAAAGAAACTGCCTGGAAACACTATGCATAAAATAACACAATGGGACACATATTATTATATGTATCATTGATGTTATCAATTTACAGTCATTGTAAATATATTCAATAAATGCTGTCCTCAATTCTGCAGCATTACTTTTTAATTACAATGTTTCTGAATGCAAGCAATAAAAGAAGAAAAATTTCCAAAGGATTTTAAAACAAAACATGTGGCAAGATATACTTATAGATTTAATGACCTGTTTCACTAACTCTTGTTCTACTGAATCTGAATTTAGATGAAATATTATCTTGGCAGTTTAAGTATTCTTATCTCCTTTCAAACTTTTGATAGCATACATTTAACAGGAGTGAAAATAAAATACTCTATGTGCTTCTCATATCTAGAAATCAATAAAAGCTTGTGGTATTCTATTCTTCATAGCAGCCATAAGGTTTTTATACAATAATGTTACTAAATTGGTTATATATTTGGAGAGGAAATAAAAGTAAACATGATAATTTCTTCCAGAAAAATTTCTTCTTCAGTGAAAATTCCATTAAACAAAATGCAATTGCAAACATTTCAATTTATTTTACATGCGATGGACTAATACATGATTTATTTTAATTAAATTAAAAAGTTATTATTTTTATGCAGAGATGGAGATTTATTTGAATATCATTGTGCATCACTGCCATCGTTCACTCCATCTAAACATATCTGACTATAAAAAAATTAGATGCTACTGTTTTTGTCATGTCCATTTGCTTGATTGGTTGCTTGAGTGACCAGTCATTTATCTCAGAAATTATTGAAGCTAGAAGGTTAAAAAATGTTATCAATAATTACTTAGCAAAATGTAAATTTTATTTTCCATTCTTTTTGTTTTTCCTTTCCTAAGAAATTATTTGAAAGTTAAATATGCATCCCAGCTGCAGTCAACATGTCATATACTGGGTAAGATGCTGATAGCCTAATAAAAAGAAACAAATATATTCATCTTCATAAATGTAATTTTTTCAGATATTAGTGACCACAATAATGAGTAATACAAAACAGATTCACAGGATTAACATCAAGCTGATAATTTAAATAGAAAAAAAAAAAAAAAGAATACCAGCCTGATTATTCTATAATTAGTGATTTATGAGTAAATATGAATATAGTCATATTCTTATATATGTAATATTACTACATATATAGTTTGGATAAAGATTGAACAGACAAGTTTCAATGTTGTTTAGCAACGTATGAAGCTTAACTCACCACTCTACTCCCAAGGTGTTGAGATAAGGTAGCAGAGTGTTACTTATTGAAAATGTAAACAAAATTAAGCGAGGCACATTTACATTAATGGTACACATGGGCTAATTTAACAGTGATATTAAATGCAAATGGATAGGACTCAGCATATTTAATTATTTTTCTAAATACAACCTCATCATCATTTTACATTTGGGGGTTTTTTTTTCTATGCTGATATGGAAAGGTTGTCCAATGTGAGCCAGACTTAAGAACACTTACGTCATTACTCTGCATCAGTTCTTATTTAGAATTACTGCTCTCCAAACTAGTAATACAGCTTGCAGAGTCCACATCTTTTACATGTGCTAAATGTTTTTGACATGGTTTCTACACCTAGATGTCCTTCCTACTTACAGAATGAACTGAGTTTATTTTCTCTACTCTATATCAGTTCTTACTCAAAGTTACTGCTATCACAGACAGTTAACTCGTGATGCAACTTACAGAGTCAACATTTCAATTGTATGTTCTCTACATGTAGAGAAAAATTCCCGTTATTTTCATTTGTTAGCTATAGATGCTCTAAAATTGTGGTCTTTCTCTTGAATGACACCGTTAGTGCTGAGAAGGGAGACTTGCATTTTGGGGCAACTACTAGGCTTCCATAAAAAAAAAAAAAGAAACCTTGCCCACCTCTGCATGCACAGTTGCATATAATATGGTAAACCTCGACAGACAGAGGACCTTGGATTTATGATAATAAATGGTTTGAACATTTTAAAATGAATCCTTTTCATGATGTAAAAGCTTTAAAATCAAGAGAACAAACTATGGACTCAACAGGGACAATTCTGAATGCATACATCTATAGTTTCTCTTGTTTTGATTTTACTGACAAGGCTTGGGTCAACACAAGGCTGTGGTAGTAGATATGTAGCCCACAGTTCTATCAAACTCAAAACCATGCAATCATGAAATTTCTTAACTTACAAGGCTATGTCTGCACCCAGTGGTGGAATTAGTAGTTTACTTAGAGATAATCCATTTCTTCACAGTCCTTCTGATAAGGATGTCTTTATGGAAACACTATCATGTTTTCCAGTGTTTATATGGGTGCCAAATTTCAGAAGTTAGACATTTCTGTATGTATCTTTAAATCTGATTTCTAATCACTGGTAGTCCTATCCTAGTTAATATGATTCCTCATGATGACAGAGTAATTTGTAGAATAATAAGCAAAATTCTTCTTTTACAATGGCACTTGCTTTCAACAATAATGAATAATTACAAATAAAACTTTTTTAAATACTTGACAATGAAAATTCTTACATCATCAGTATCATCATCAACGTCGTTTAACGTCCGCTTTCCATGCTGGCATGGGGTGGACAGTTTGACTGAGGACTAGCAAGCCAGAAGGCTGTACCAGGCTCCAATCTGACGTTGCAAAGTTTCTCCAGCTGGATGCCCTTCCTAACGCTAACCACTCCAAGAATGTAGTGGGTGCTTTTTACATGTCACACATGTATGCTGTTTGAAAGCTGATTATTAATTAGTTTAGAGTATGTAACTTTATCAAAAGAAAGCAATTATTAAAGTGTACACTGTCTAGAAAATGTTCGTAAATTCTGATTATAATATATTTTCATACAAATGTAATTTTGAAGATTCTTTTATTACTGAAGATTTCAACTTCACGATTCAATCACAAAACTAATTTTTATCACTGTAACATGGTCATTTTACACTGTAAAATAGCATTTTTTTAACATCTGTTTATAATTCTTCTGGAAATGTAAAAGTTGCCCAAATATTTGCAACTCTACTTCTACAGACATATCAGTAAAAAACAGTTCTCTAAAGTATAAGTTTAATCTAGCGTCAGCCAAATTATGCTGATTCCAATATTCTTTCATATTTGTTGGATACTGTTCAAAACAATAAACTGAAGACTTAAATTAACGTAATGCCTGATTTCTTCATAAATTCTAATGCTGTCTTTTAGTACTTGATATTGTTCTAAATTTATTTACTGTGCAACTGAGTACTATTAGACAAATAAAGGATACAAAGGAAAATTACATGTAACACATTAGGAAAATTGCACAAATTGGGAATCAAATGTATAAATATTATTCAGAGATTAGCAGAAAACCACCCAGAGGGTAGTCTTTCTGCTAGTATATACAATTAAAGAATTAATTTATATGATTGTTGATGGATTACATAATTTTCCTTGGATACATATAGCAAAATCTATGCTGATTGATTATATATGCCAGCTATCAACTAATATACAAACAATCTGAGAGAGTATGCAAGCTTCCCCTTACATCAAAGCTGATCAATATGCTGCTAAACCAGTATAACAATTCTTTAGTTATAAAATCTAATAAACAATTCTTTAGTAATAAAATCTCTGTGAAGGCACATGGCCAAGTGGTTAGGGTGTTGCACTCATGATTGCTAGATTGTGAGTTCAATTCCCAGACCAGTGGCATGTTGTGTTTTTGGGCAAAACACACAATTTCACATTGTTCTACAGGTGGGAGAGTAGCAGAACCATGTCAAGAGAAATGTTTTACGGCATATCTTCTGGCTCTCTACATTCTGAGATCAAACCTCACCTGCTTGAAGAAGGCAATGGGAAACCATTCCAGTATCCATCCCAAGTCTAACCATGGTAGTCAAAATTCCAGTAATCTACTCAATGGCAGCAAAGGAGAGTACACACCCTCCCAAGTGGTATGGAGAGTGCAGGAGAAGGTTCACATGCACACAACCAAGCCAAGGGCAGACCACCACTAGACTAAAAAATTTATAGTTTTACAAAATACAAACTATTTTAGAGAAAGGGTCAGTGTATATTCTTATATAGAACTGAGGAGACAAAAACAATACATGCAATTAATGGGGAAGAAATAATGTAGTGGAGGTTTCAATTAGAGTGCAGGCTTATTCATCTAAGTGTGACCAACCAAAAACTGAAACTTATCTGAAAGTAACAGATGACTTTTGTTATAGAATTTGTTTAGGTACAGGAATGGTTGTGTGGTTAAGAAGTTTTCTTTGTAACCATCTGGTTCCTGGTTCATTTTCGTTGTATGTTACCTTGGGCAAGTGTTTACTTCCATAGCTTCAGGTTTACTAATGCTTTGTAAACAGAATTTCATAGAGAGAGAGAGAGAGAGAGAGAGAGAAAGAGAGAGAGAGAGAGAAAGAGGGAGAGAGAGAGAGAGAAAGAGGGAGAGA
>NC_068985.1:17286185-17303830 GCF_001194135.2 Octopus bimaculoides
GTGTGTGTGTGTGTGTGTGTGTGTGTGTGTGTGTGTGTGTGTGTGTGTGTGTTTCATCAATGTATTGTGGTGAAAAATGAAAACATCAATGAGATAATCAATAAACTGGTGCTTTGGAACTAGAATAACCTATAGTATTTGTTCTGCCCAAGTTGCATAGAAACTCTTGTGTCATTTTCTCTATCATAAATACAGCGAATGAGAGGATGGCCCATTAGAAATCTGTAACTTGTGATACTTGTTCACTAATTGAGACATAAAATATATAAATAAGTGGAACAAGGCAGAGCACAGTACCTAGAGTTCAAATATATTAAAATAATACCCGGCTGTCAAAATGCAGATCAAAATATATATTCGAGATAAGACTGTGAAGTGTAAAACAAATAGATAAGAAAATCTTGCAGAAATTCCATGAGTCACTAGCATAAAAATTAAGGCCTCTTGAGAAAGTAACCCAGAACCAATATACTTAGAATATAAGATGGCAAGCTGGCAGAATTGTTAGCACACTGGGAAGAATGCTTAGAGGTATTTCTTCCTTCTTTGCATTCCAAGTTCAAATGCCACCAAGGTCAAATTTACCTTTCATTCTTTTGGGGGTCGGTAAAATAAGTACCAGTGGAAAATGGGGTCAATGTAGTCGACTTAACTCTTTTCCCAAAATTGCTGGCCATGTGCCAAAATTTGAAACCAATATACTGAGAATGTCGTATTGAAACCTCATCATGTTGCTACCAGGACAGAAGAGTAAATATCAAATCAATGATGATGAGATTTAAACAATGTAATAAACTTGCTGATATCTTGTCATCATTTAAGCTTCTTCTTTTTCAACACTGGCATATTTAGACTTTGGATCATACTTGAGCTTGATCAAGACTGAATATTTTCCAACCCTGAAGAGGAAGTACAACCTTTTGTAATCTTTCTCAATCATCTTAAGTAAAATCCAATATTTTCATACTTATTTTTACTATTTCTTGATTTTCCTTTCATCATAGCTATCTCCCATTATCAGCCACATCACACATCCATAGTACAGCTGCTTTGTCTGTATACATTGACTCATACCTTTGATATGCAGCTCAATTTATCTCAACTTTCAGACAAAGTGACACAGCTGATCAATATAAAATTCTTTCCCCAACAACCTAAACTGTTAATACTTAGATTTCACTACTCTTTAACTGTTCGGGTCTTAAAGACACTTCAGTCTTGTTCACTTGTGACCTGAATTATAGTGTGACCCAAATTATATTACTGTTCATATACTTGAGATGGTACTTTTGATACACATTTAAACAAAGACCAACTTACTGATTGACAAAAACTCAATCACTAGCACAACACAGATGTGCTCTTATTTTTTTCCTTTCTCCTTCTTTTCTTCAATAGCTTCTGCTTTTCTCTGAATTACCAAGCTTTATACAACTCCTTTATATTACCCACCTCTCAAACCAAAACAATGAAACTACCTCTTTTCCTCTCATCATCCTTATTGTATATCACACATCCAAACCCTACATTAAACAGTTTGCTCAATACAGCTCTCTAGGACTTTCTGTCCCTACAGGCATTAACCCCTACAGAAATTAATACTGAATATCAACTCCACTGACTTCACCAACAGTCTAGACAATAAAAAGAGGTTTGAAGGAGAATTGGCTGCCCTTTCTAGTTAGTTGAGTCCCTATGGAGTGGCTCAGAAACTCTTTGTTGCTAATAGAAGTAATAAATCACAGAGCTTTTAACTATCCATATTCTAATACTAATACTCTGAGTAAAATTAATTCCTGTAGTAATTGTCTAGGTAGTTGTAGTAGTAGTAGTATTTCGCTACCTGTTATGGTTCTTAGTCATCTCTTTGTGAGAGGTTAAACCTCTTGAGATCAGCCTTCACCACTTTGCCCCATGTCTCCTTAGTCAATCACTTCCACAGGTCCGATGTGCTTGCAGCACTCAGTATTTCTTTCTATAACTGACACCATTCACACCCATAGCATAGTCTTCTACCTTGCACACTATATACAATTCCTCTAAAATTCTTCTAATAAGCAGTTTCTCTCTTAGCTCAAATGAACTGCATTGTATGTACACACTATATCATTACATATTTAGTAGAGAGTGCTCACCTCATTTCTTTCCAACCTTCACAAATTTTCAGCACTCAAGACTGCCATCTTGCTACCATGCTACAACATACTTCATACACAAGCATCATTAAATCTACCCTTCACGTGGAAAAAGAAACCTGTTGCTGCCAGCAGAGATAATGACTCCCTGAATTTCTTGCATCTCACACTTATTCTAACAACTATGCTTTTGGAACACCCCACTCCACTGTTAATTAGGCCATCTTGGTAGCAAAAATTGTAAAGTAATTCTAGGAAGCTTTCATAGCATTTGAAGGAATTTATTTCATATCTACTCTTACTGTTAGCAACAGGTATACCTGCAGCACCTACCTGCCAACTTACCTATGAGCCAACTACATCTCTTGTATGTACATAGTTTACAATAGACATACCTACCATTGGAATTGCTACCAAGTCCTTTCCTACATCTTAAGCAGGGCTGGATTAAGAGCCATACAGGCCCTATACACTTAAAAGATTTTGGTACCCTCATATATGAGTAACTCAAAATATAAACAATAATAAATCATAAAATAAGGGTTTATTTTTTAAAGTAGCTTGCTTACCAACCACATGGTTCTAGGTTCAGTCCCATTACATGGCACCTTGGGCAAGTGTCTTCTACTATAGCCTGGGGCTGACCAAAGCCTTGTAAATGGATTTGGTAGACTGAAACTGAAAGAAGCCTGTTATATATATATATATATATATATGTATGTATGTATGTATATGTCTGTGTTTGTTCCCCCACCATAGCTTGACAACTGATGTTGGTGTGTTTACGTACCCATGACTTATTATTATTTTAGCAAGTTTAAGGTGATTTCTTTTGTGCCGCAAACCATCTACCATTTCTTCCCTTAAGCATGTGCTTATTCTGTTTGATAGTTAATCCAGTGCTGATTTCAAGTATGGCTACTTTCACAATGTCAGAGGCCCAGTATTACTTTCTTGCTAACCTTAGTCATCGCAAGGTTTACTTTGAATAAAGTAAATCAAAGTTTTGCTTTCAAGTCTGGAATTTCTTCTTTAAACCTTTGACTGGTTCAACTATGAGAACTATGTCATTAGCATACTATGGCCTGGGAGACTAGAGAAACAGAAGGAGACTGATACCAGAGCTCTGAGTTACACCAATCTGCAACTCTACATTCCTTGCTGTACTTGTTAACATTCACTTATCTGACAGCAACTCTATCAATGCTTTGCACACCTCTCACAAGTCATTCATTTAGTCCTAGTTTTCTTAATAACTACCAAACTACAGAGTGTGGAACCCTGTCAAAGCCTTCTCCAGGATGGCAAAAGCTAAGTGGAGTGACTTAATCAGAATAAGTAATTTTTTGTAAGTAGTTTCACTGAGAACAGAGAATTAGCCTTGATGAGTTGCAGTACAGAGTTATTCATACTGTCCTGGCATAAATCTGAACTGCATCTCATCTAGGCTAATTCTCCTCCAAATCATTTGTTCTATAACACTTACAGTAATTTTCATAACCTTTCATTTTTATCAATTATAATCATGTAATTCTAAAACAAATAATATTAATTTCAGATTACAAATTGCCTGATATTTTAAATTATATAACAATAAAGTGATTAAACCAATAGCTTTAGGTCTCAAGTGTAATACAAGTGTATCATAAACTAGAGGAAATTTCAGCACAAGTAGCATAGAACAAGTAATAACAGTAGAAAAAATAAATAAATAAAGGAAGGGTTAAAGGAAAAGCATGTTGCATAACTGATTTGTTTAAGCTAATGTTTTATACACTGTTAAAGCTTGCCCTGAATTTCTTTTGTTCCACTGTTTTGAATATAAAATGAGACAAGTAAACAAATTGTATATGAATATCGAACATTGGGAAGATTGAAAATGGGAATAACACAAAGAAATGATGTAAAATAAAATATATTATAAAAAGAAGAAAGATTAGACGTAACTGGGATTGCAATAGAAATAGAAAATGCAAGATCAGATCTTGACAACAGTTAGAATATTCTTTTAAGTGGTTTACTAATAAGTTAATAACCAGTAGGTTACTAGATTTTCCTGATCCACTGATACAAAGCAAAACTCATGAGTTTATTGTAAAGTAAAGGTTGCTCATGATCTGATTACTCCAGCCTTAAAAGATGAATTAGTCCTCAATGTATCCCTTCTATCACCCTCAACCAGTACAACTAGTTCTTATCTTCTCCAAACTCAGTCAATTTCTCTCTCTCTCAATCTACTATATGAAAACACACTACATGACTATATGAAAACACACTACAGTGTGTCCCAAACCATGAAAAGGTAGCTTCTTTTTATATTTTTTTCTAATTTTTTATCTGTATGTTCTACTTCACACAACTGAATATTCTTCCAACTCATATAAGCATTAAAAACACGAATATAGTTTTAATGTGAGTAAGAGAGACAGTCTTCCATGTAGAAACCACCATAGCCATATGCAGTAATACTCTCAGAACCCAACAAATCCATAGAAATGGATTGTTCTTCAGTAGCCAATACCAGGAACATTTGCGATCTTCATATCTCTGCTTTTGCCAATAAGTGTTTGTGGTCAGTACAACATCAAGATCAAGAACTATGTGTATTCCATCCCAGGCAGTTTCAGTAGCAAATTTAAAGATGGAACCAACTACCCACTAAGAGTAAGGCAAATGAACACTGAGAAGCCATAATCAATGGAAAGACAAAAAAATCAGGCCATGACTAGTGATTTGTAGAAGGGAAAAGGTTACCACCATCCACTGAGGAACAAAATCAAGATGACAGAAAGGAAATAACAAAGGAAGATAAGACATAAATGAATCAAACAAATATGTTGGGCTTTGATAACCTCCACAGTAGACTTAACATAGAGATGAAGGATCTTTTTTAAAACGGGGGCCACATTTTTCATTAACGAAACACTTTGAAACTTGGAACACTGGTAGAATGTGTCATATAAAACATCTTTTTCTCTTAGTCTTCTTAAAAAAAAAGAAATCCATAAATTATTCCATGTTAAAGTTGTCGTATTTCTGTAATTTCAACCAATCACTGACGTCCATTCAGCCGATATACATTAAGCGCCGACTACATAAACAAACGATTCTGAAACAATTAACCCTAACCCTAACTCTAACCCTAACCCTAACCCTACGGTTAGGGTTAGGGTTAGAGTTAGGGTTAGGGTTAGGGTTAAAGCAAATTTAAAATGAAAAAAGCAAATAAAACGAAGAATCGTTTGTTTATGTAGTCGGCACTTAATGTATATCGGCTGAATGGACGTCAGTGATTGGTTGAAATTATCGAAATAAGACAATTTTTTACATGAAATAAATTCGAATACAAAAATATTTTTCTGTTCTATAACACAAAATAGATAAGTATACGAAGTTTGAAAGTCTTTCGGTACCAAAAACACTACGTAAAACATTAATGAAAAATGTGGCCCCCGTTTTAAAAAAGATCCGAGATGAACAAGCATAAAACAATTAAAATATTTGTTAAAACTTGTCCAACACATATAGTCTTTTTTCGTGCCCACAACCTTGTCATTCAAATCAGGAATTGGACAACAGACATATATATAATCTCACGCACTGGTACAGACATATGATACAAAAGGTATATAACAGCTATTTAAAGAAGTGCTGAGGGAACTCATAGAAGAGGAAGACCAAAGAAGACACTAGATAAAGTGTTGAGGATTGATCTCAAGCATCATTTGAATGAGATGAATGAGACCAGAGGTGACAGATTGGGGACACACAGTGCTGGAAAAAATTCGACCATGCAGACAAGCATAGTGAAATGGACATAAAAAGAGGAGTAGTAGTGGACACTAGGATGTATAATGTCTTTCACCTATTTTGAGCCAGCTAAGTTTCCATCTGCTACCCCTCTTACCTGTTCTCTCATCTCTCTATCACTTACCTATTCTCCTATTCATTGTACCAGGTCACCTGCATAAAGAAAAATACCTTCCATTTGTCCATACCCATTCTCCCTCTTCCAACCATTAAATGTATCTCTCTACAGTGCTCTCTCTCCCATCATGATGCCTGAGTAACAAAGGATTATTGCATATCACCCCTCCCTCAATCCTCCTGCACCACTAGCCATCACTTCCCCTTCGGCAAGTCACACATTACTGACATCCATCACACTCTCATACCATCATTTTACGACTATCCATCATCCCCCCCCTTCTCTCTCTCTCTCTCTCTCTCTCTCTCTCTCTCTCTCTCACCAACAAACATGTAGCTGCCTTTAATGTTTTCTCCCATTACTTTCTGTCATTACTTTCTCACATTTAACCCTGACATTACAGTTTCTCTTCCATTAAACTTCCTAGTTCTGTTTCCTCCCAACATACCTCTGCTTCTTCTTCCTTCTCACTCTAGTTGTCTTCTGCTATTGCCTTCTGTAATGCCCAAGCTGTTGGTCATATAACTCAGAATAAATGGATACATTATATATAAAACCATAGGGGGTACCCTTTTGTTATGCAGGAAACATATCTACTTCACCAGTGCTAGTACCATATATAACCACAGAAACAGAGTGACAGATTAACATAACAAATACATGTGTAAATACACACAAACTAAGAAATACCTCCATACACACAAACACAGACATATACATTGCATATTAATGAACCCACACACGTATATTCACAAGTAAAAAATGTTCAAGTCCTAAACCTTAGAAACCCTCATACACATACACACACAAAAAACAAGTAAAATAGAGTTGGAGACAGCCAGAGGTGAGTTACATAAAAAAAAAACATCAACAGTTAGTATGAAATATAATTTCTTAAAAGAAACCAAATTAATTGAGAGAAAGAACAGGAAACATGAGTAACAGATGATAGAAGACTTCAGGGAAGTTATAAAAGGGAAATACAGAAGTTTTACAGAATCAGAATTTAAAAGGAGAGAAAAAGAATACAGCGGAAATGGAAAATTCGTTGTAAAAAATAACAAAAAGGTTTAATGAGTCAAAATATTAAAAAAAAACAAAAAAAAAAAAAAACAGTTGGAAGTTGGCAGTGAGATAACAGATCAAAAAATATCTTTAAAAAAATATTCCAAAGTAATGTTAAGATCCAATGCATTTCAATGGAACAGCTAAAAAAAAATGCGCAGCAAGCTTCAGCTAATCAGTGTTCAATATTTGTTTTGATTGATGCTTAATGTTTGCCTTTAAATATATTCTTAATGTTCTTTTTACTTCGTTTTCGCCTGAAGATCAAAAACATGAGATTCAAACTAACAATTTGTGAAGTTTCCAATAAAATCTGGTGTTTGTGTACATGTGTCTGACACTGCACCAGTATTTAAATAAGAGAGGCATTGAGTAAAAATGTTAACTTAGAGAAACAGTGTTCTAGTTGACCATAACCAAATCTAGTTTGTCTTGCTGTCTATTCCCTTCTCATATGTTAACAAAGCTTCTTAGTCACTTTTACATTTCTTTGTAAATTTGTTGCTATTTAGTTCCAGAGCCTTTATTCTGTTGACCCCCTGTAGACTCCATTCTGAAGCTTTTGACAGATTTTAATAATCATCATATACAAAGAAATTCCTAAAGAGAACTGATCCTAAACTCATAACATAAAATAATATGAATTGAGAACTACGAAATATTTTGTGCCACACTCTAACCACTCTAATAACAGTAATAATTATTAACAATATTAATTACTATTAAATCCATAATATGGCTTCATGCCAATATTATCATCACCATTACCATCATCACAATTGTTTCAACATTTATTGATTTATCTAATCAGTTTAAACAGTTGTGTAAGGCTTGTATGTCAATGCAGACTAAGAAAGGTATATAATACTCTTTTTATAAAGAATAAACAAAAATAAAAGCAAAAAATAAAAGAACAAATAAAAAGAAAGACAAGGAGTAGATCCAGAGTCGAGGGGAAATGTCACTGATGAGGTTGTAAATGGCAACAAAAGGACTTTGACAGACCTAACTCACTGAAGGATTCACGGGACAATTAATCAAAGAATTGATTAGTTAATTGGTTAAATAGTTAACCAATTGATAAATAAATAATAAAGAAGGGGAACAAAATTAACGCATGAGTTTATTAATGGCATAATGACCTCCCAAGATACAACAAATAAAAAAGAGGAAAAAGAAATATAGATAAAGAACAGTTAAAGGTTGCCATTATTAAACCTTTAAAAATGGTTTAATAATGGAAGATCTTGTGTTGATGGATCATTGAAAATCAACTGCACATCTAGCACTGATAGCCTTGTCAAAACTATTTCCAAAATTTTATCTAAGATGTAATTTTTGCATTAGAACAAATAATGGCATATGGTTTCTGAATAGTCTTCACAAAAACATAAAAGTAATTTCATATGACCTCTTCATGATAGGACATAGTTCAAAGGAATGTGGTTTGTTCAGTATCTGATATATTTCATCTCTTATCTTTTAATTATTTCAGGCACTGGACAGTGGAGAATTAAGTTACTTGGATGCAAACAAACCAGCTATGGTTGTCAGCAGCGGTAGAAGAAGAAAAACATAAACACACATACACAGCTTACATCTACCAAATTTACTCAAGGCAATTAGTCAGCCCAGAACTCTAGAAAAAGACACTTACACAAGGTGCCATACAGTAGGACTTACATTGCAACCAATTTACCCTGTTACACTTTAATTTGCATCTTAATAATGGTTAACATAGGATTAGCTGAAAATATTCATAAAGAACATTATAATCAAAGCTTTAGTGTTTGTTTTACCTGAAATATATTATAAGACATTAAAAGAAAATCTCAGATTCAAGAAGGGATTTACTTTTGAAAGTGGAAGGAGACTAAAATATGTTGTCTAATTTGTTTAAGCTATCTACAAACATGTGCAATACTAGGCACTTGTCTCTAGTCATCTAGCCATAACAGTCATGCCTCAATCTATCAAATTCTGAAGTATTTAATCCTACTGTAATGCATTCAAAAATGTGTTCTACTTCTTAATGTTATTCTGATTATGGTGAAGGTGAATCACACCTCAAGCTTAGCAAAGCAGATAAGCCATCACTAATGAAACGAGAGTGTTTTTGTGATGCATATCTTCAACAAGTTATGACAAGTACCAATTTTCATTTCAATGGCAGCAAATCATTTCAAATGCAATGGTTAATTACTATTCAAAATGAATTAATTACTTAGGTCAAATCAATATTAATATCTGAATTTAAAATGTTATTAATTGAATAAATATTTCTATTTTGTCCCTCATATTTCATTTCCACATCAACATCATTTTACATCTGCTTTTTGATGCTGGCATGGGTTGGACAGGTTTTCTGAGGCAATATTTTACAGTTAGATGTCCTTCCTGTTATCAACTCCTTTAACCAATTACAGTATTTAAAAGTCTAATACTTCATAGAAACATGATTAATAATGCTTAACTAGCTATATGTTGCCTATAGCTGAAATGCTATTAAAGTTACTAGGACAATGAAAAGTTTTAAATTAGAAACCACAGTCTCATGTAAATGATAATAGATATTGGAAATATCAAATTTGAGCCAGATAAGTGATAGAGCTACAAACATACTGACAAGATTCTTGATTGCAAATGACTATGTTTACTGAACAGTAGAACACCTGCCATTCTCAAATTAGGAACTATAAATTATTTCAGTTATTAAATACATATAGGATAGGTTATTCTACTAATGTTCAACACAGTGTGGTGTCTTACCTCTGATCAATGTTTGCATTGAAATAATCTCATAATTCCTAATAAAGTTTAATATAATTTCCATCAAAATCTCATTGGTTAATTTATTATAGTAGAGTGTAATATTTAGTTTAAAGTCTAAAACTAGTTGATATTAATAAATTGAAAATGAAAGTGAAATAGTGAAAATAACTTACCTATCACTGTCATTTTAACATTTATAACTAACACGTTCACAACATGGCTGTATTTTAAAGATCATTTATTACTAGAATTGTAGGTATTGATTTAGCTGTTCGTATCATCTTTTGTACTTATAACTATGCTTCATTTAACTACAATTTCATTTTATTGAAATCACAAAACTTTATTGTAAATCGGAATATTAATTTGAAATACATAAAAGGTTAAATTAATTGATATATTAGCTGCAGAACATTTAAACTGCTAGCAATAGTCTATATAAAAGCTGTTGAATTGCAAAACTGAATAATCCACACCACTAAGTAGTTATATCATAGAGCAATGGAAAATACTTAGCAGCTTATATCACCAGCTACAAGTTCTGTAACACAGTGAACTTAGAGAAAGAAAATGTCAATACAGAGAATCAATTATCAACACTGACTAACACTATCAATGCTGAGACTATGTAAACCAAGTAATGCTACAGCCACATCTAAACAGAAATTTGTGTCATTGTAATATAGCTGTTTACATAGGAGATCTTAACATACTTTCACTCAGCAGTGTCAAAATACAGGCATTGTGTATATATATGTGTGTGTGTGTGTGTGTGTGTGTGTGCATGCGCAATATTATCCATTCATTATTCATGAAAAACAGAGACTAAAACTATCGCATGCCCCCAAAAATGTTAGGATTTATACTCTCAGGTGATCTCATGGTGACTGCTTACAATTATGATTACATCATAACATACAGGTTTGTTTCTCTAGTCAGAAAATATTTCAGTACAGAACTGATTGCTTTTGTGTTGTGTCAGTCTAAGCTTTTTCTATCCTTAACTATAACAATAATCTTTCTCTTCTCTGAACTTACTAGCAATATGCTACTATCAACAAAAGTATTTCATTCGCTTCATTACCAACTTTATACAAAAATAACCACAATAAAGAATGACTTTCTATTTATTATATCTAGTTGTGGACTGTAGATGCTATGCACTATAAATTAACTGATGAGAATCCAATGGAAATTACATAAGACATTAATTAGACTTCATGAGACTCTAACCCTTATCAGACTATAATAAATACACTCCCTATCCCTCCTCTGAAGTTGTATTCATATATTCGACAACTGGCTTTTAAAAGTTTTAACTCAAAATTACTCACATTAAACTTATCCAACATTCTTATCTCCCAGTATAGGAAAGTTTTACAAGGTAACAGACACTTCCCACATAAAAGCACTACAACAACACTATCTCTCCAACTTATTCCAAACATGTACAAAACACATAAATATCAGATTAGTTGCAAACTGACTTCTGCTCACAGGACTAACCAAAATAAGCCTTAAGGATTCAACTTCATTGTATAATGATTGGATTTACTATGTCTTTCTCTGCTTCAAACATCACAGCTGCCTCTAGATATAATAAAACAGGTTTAATAGTGAAGTGGATAGAAGTCTCAACAGATATAATATATTTCATATGACCAAAAACACATGAAAAAAAATGTTTCAAGTATTTATAGAACCAGACTAAAGTATGGTGTATTGAGTGTGCTGAAATAAAAGTTCTGCTCCAAATACTCAGTTTCTTCCAAACCAAATACGTCTGTTTAATGACAATCAATTGTTAATCTGAATAAAACACACTTTATTGAATATATACCTAAAGTGTAAACTAGCTCAGCATCATCAAAAAGGTGGCGCAGGAGTGGCTGTGTGGTAAGTAGCTTGCTTACCAGCCACATGGTTCTGGGTTCAGTCCCACTGCGTGGCATCTTGGGCAAGTGTCTTCTACTATAGCCTCGGGCCGACCAAAGCCTTGTGAGTGGATTTGGTAGACGGAAACTGAAAGAAGCCTGTTGTATATATGTATATATATGTATATATATATGTGTGTGTGTGTGTTTGTCCCCCTAGCATTGCTTGACAACCGATGCTGGTGTGTTTATGTCCCTGTCATTAGCGGTTCAGCAAAAGAGACCGATAGAATAAGTACTAGGCTTACAAAGAATAAGTCCCGGGGTCGATTTGCTCGACTAAAGGTGGTGCTCCAGCATGGCCACAGTCAAATGACTGAAACATGTAAAAGAGTAAAAAAGTAGAACCTTTGAAGATTTATCCAAGAATAAGGCAGATGACAATTAGAGAACATTCTAACAAAATATAGGAATAAAAACATAAAAGATGAGGTTAATAATCAGCTTAGAAATAGAAATCTCATGTAAACTTCCAATCCAAAGCATTCCCTTATTACACAAGCTGACAGAGCCTCTACGTGGTCAACCAACAAGAAACATAACTTGCACCTCCCTGTCCCAAGTTAGTAAAAGGGAAAAGCACATTGGATTATATAGCGCTGGAAACTGCCTAAAAGACAGGAAGATCACAGCTAGAATGCCTTTGATCACAGGTTTGCTTGATCGGGGTTTACCTGGGACTAAAAAACAACTACATCAATTTTCTGATTACATATTTTTATAATATCCTTCCAACATTCCTCATTCATATTAAGAGATATTTTTAACTGTCAAAACTGCTCTAATTATAATGAGCAGAATAAAAATGTTAAGTTTACCTCCAAGGACAGGATAACATTGTAACAATATCATATGGGCTTATAGATCAGGAAGCCAACAATTATTTCTAGTAAGCTATATTCAGAAATAGCATTTAAATAGATCCTGTTATAACATTTGAATGAAATGTTTTGTTCAGTATGCCAGTGCACATCTCATAAAGGTTTATTGTCATTTTACTTGAAATAGCACATCTCCCACAGCACCCATTAACTAGTTTCATACTGCATACGTTATTATTTTCTACATAACCCATCCACTAATTAACTGCTTCTAATTTAGGCATAAGGCCAGCAATTTTGAGGGAACAGAGTAGTCGATTACACTGGCCCCAGTACCTGACTGGTACTTTATTTTATTGAGTTTTGGAAGAATAAAATGCAAAGTTGACCTTGGCTGGATTTGAACTCAGAACCTAAAAAGCCAGAACAAATACCACCAGGCAATTTTCCTGATGCTATAATGATTCTGCCAATTCATTATGCAAGCACTTACTAGTGATGTAAGAACACATCAGTGCTCACCTTTAACCTTTACAATTTCATCAACAACTTCAGTACTTAAATCTCTGTAATCCTCTAGAATTCTACAATGAGAACTAGACCATCAACATATCTTGGCAGAGTTTCTACAGCTGATATAAATAAATAAATATATAGGCGCAACATGTCTGTGTGGTAAGAAGCTTGCCTCTCAACCATATGGTCCTGGGTTCAGTCCCACTGCATGGCACCTTGGGCAAGTGTCTTCTACTATAGCCTCAGGCCGACCAAAGCCCTGTGAGTGGATTTGGTAGATGAAAACTGAAAGAAGCCTGTCATATATATGTATGTATCTGTGTATTTGTGTGTGTGTCTGTGTTTGTTCCACCTGCTACCATCGCTTGACAACCGATATTGGTGAGTTTATGTCCCTGTAACATTAGCAGTTCGGCAAAAGAGACTGATAGAATAATTACTAGGCTTACAAAGAATAAGTCCAGGGGTCGATTTGTTCGACTAAAGACGATGCTCCAGCATGGCCACAGTTAAATGACTGAAACAAGTAAAAGAATAAAAAGATATATATACTCACACACACACACACACACGTATAAAGATATATACATATATACACACAAACCTATGCACACATACACGTATATAAAAATCAAACAGGTAACAAGTAAAATTTGAGGCAAAGAGGAAACAAACAAAACAAAATAAGATAAATAGATGAATGAATGAATAAATAATATTCTTTTCTACTCTAGGTACAAGGCCCAAAATTTGGGGCGAGGGGGTCAGTCGATTAGATTGACTCCAGTACACAACTGGTTTCTATTCCTAACGCCAACCTATACACACACACACACGAGGGGACTATTTGATTACAACAACCCCAGTGTTTCACTGGTACTTAATTTATCAACCCCGAAAGGATGAAAGGCAGAGTCGACCTCAGCAGAATTTGAACTCAGAATGTAAACACAGACAAAATTCCATTAAGTATTTTGCCCAGTGTGCTAATAATTCTGCCAGCTCACTGTCTTAATAATGATAATAATAATAATGATAGAGATGGACTAATTCTTGCTACTCAAGACCAATGCTTGACCACAAACAACTATGAAAACAAAATAATGAAAACATGCCCTAACACCAAATGCAGAATGTGTAACCAGCACAGTGAAACAGTTGACCACATTATCTCTGGCTGTAGTTATATCAACTGGACAATATGCCAACACTACAACATAAAAACTGACAAAAAATAGGATAAAAATATGCCAAACAAGGTACATGACAATGACCAGGCCACAATCATCTGGATATGCCTGTTCAAATTGACAGAGAATCATCCAGATATAAAAATCAAGGATTGGGGATACATATTGCAGTCCCTTCTGACCAAAAAGAAGTGGAGAAACTGTCAAATACAAAGACCTCAAAATTGAAGTATTCAAGATGTGGGGCATGAAAGTGAAGACAATATCAGTAATAATTGCAGCAATGGGTATGATAAAAAGAAAGTATGAACAAAAACATAGAAGTTAAACCTGGACCTTCAATACTAGACACTATCCCAAAAATAGACCTGTTAGGAACAGTCCACATCGTATGCAAGACTATCAATTCAATAGTATAACCCAAATTAAAAAAAATCCACAAACACAAGACACACTCTATACAGTAAATATTCAATAACATAAACAATTCCCACAACATGTACTCTATAGGCTGGATACCTAACAGAAGAACACAACTGGCATTACACACAATACACAATACAAACCCTAATACAACAAAAGACTGCAACCAAACCTCATAACAAAACAAACAGATGCAATACAATACAGCGAAAAGTCTGCACTCTCCAAACAACAAAAGAACACACAATACTGCATACACTTTCTGAAACAATCAAATGTTGGGCTCCACATGCAAGGACATGTGCTGTTTATCTTGATATAAGATCACCATGTTGCGCACATATGGTTATGATGCATGTACCTGGTGTACCCTTATCGGACAGATAGTCATGATGGGTATATTTGGCTTTATATATTTTACCCTAGCGTCACTTTGATGGCATGTACTGCTCTCTCACTCAATAATAATAATAATAATAATAATAATAATAAAATTCGATGACTAGCACCCATGCCAACGTCGTCTCCTTCATTGGACACGAAACTCAGTTTGCGAAGACCTGTTGGGGCAAGCGAAAGCGAAATCATAATGGCACCTGTGCCCAGCATCGCCTTCCTGGCACGTGTAAAGACATTCAAGCGAGATCATTGCCAGCGCTGCTGGACTGGCTTCTGTGCAGGTGGCACGTAAAATACACTAGTTTGAGCGTGGCCAGTGCCAGTACCGCCTGACTGGCCCTCGTGCTGGTGGCATGTAAAAGCACCCACTACACTCTCGGAGGGGTTGGCGTTAGGAAGGGCATCCAGCTGTAGAAACTCTGCCAAATCAGATTGGAGCCTGGTGTAACCATCTGGCTCACCAGTCCTCAGTCAAATCGTCCAACCCATGCTAGCATGGAAAGCGGACGTTAAATGATGATGATGATGATGATGAATAATAATCCTTTCTACTATAGACACAAGGCCTGGATTTTTGTGGGGTGGGGGACAATCGATCACATCGACACCAGTACTTGACTAGTACTTAATTTATCAACCCCAAAAGGATGAAAGGCAAAGTAAAGTAGCATCTCCAAGTCTCTTTCCTTGCTGCCTCATTAAATGCAAGTGAGCCATCATCTATGCAAACCTTTCCTCATCATATAAGACTTATATCTGAGGTCTTCGTGGACAACATTTCTGACTGTTCCTTCTGACAAATGGAGATCTTTTGCAATTGACCTCATGGACTTTCTGGGATTGTAATCGATGATCTTTTGAACTTGCTGGATAAATTCATGCGTTCTGATGATTTCAGAATGTTTAGAATGCTTTTTATACTTTGATACTGGAGATACGTTTCCATCTTCAGTCTCTAGCTTCTTACAAACTTTACAGATGAAAGATCTGGAAACTTTTAAAAATTGAGATATTTCTAAACCGCTATGCTCAGCCTTTATAACCACAATAACAGCATGCCTCTTCATTTCTTGAGTAATCTGAGGGTCTGCTATTATTATTTTCTGAAAAAAGATTATACAGAGTTAGCAAAAAGGTATGTCCTCAAATACCTTATGCACCCTGTACGTGAAAGTAACGGCAATGTGGTTGTGGAGATATTGAAACAGTAATAAAAGATATATTATGTGAAGTAGTGACACTAATGATGGTAATATACATATAAATACTGTCAACATTTGGTATCTGGGCATAATGCCTTAGGATTGAACAAATTGGTCCCAATGCAAGTCTTCAGGTTGTAGTAGTGCCAATGGTAATGCGGAAGTTAGTAGTTATACTACGAATAGTAATAAAAGTAACTAAGATAATAATCATGGTGACAGAACACTAACGATGATGACAATAATGGTGGTGAAACCAGTAATAGGGTTAATGGGTTCACGTGTGAGGGAAGGAAGGGGCTTCTATGACTAGGAATCCAGGCTATGAGCTGTCACTATCCTGTTATAGGAGGAATGTACTTGAATGTTTGCATGCAGGCAAAGGGGATAGTGTTTCCGCTCTTGTGTTCAGGATGTTGGTTGAAGTTAGGATAGTCAATTTTTTGGTTGCACATAGCTTGCATCTTGTACCACAGCGATTGTCGGTTTTTGCTTGTGCTACAATACTTCACTTGATAGTACAATTGTTGATATCACTGTCTTTCCGGTACCAGATATATTTTGACATGCTTCTGTTTCTTGGTGTATAAAAGAGTTGTATGAAAAAAGATCTTATATACCCTTTTCTGTGAGCCTGGTATGCATTTTGGTAGTGTCACCACAATTGTACACTTCAATGTGTTTGTTACCAGCATCGCCTTACTGACACTTGAGCCGGTGGCACGTGAAAAAGCATTTGAGCAAGGTTGTTGCCAGTGCCACTGGACTGGCTCCTGTGCACACATATATATAGGCATCTATGTATCATACTTAAAGTAAATATATCTTTAAAAGGCAAATTTAACACTAAATTTGACTTTCAAGGATGTATTTATTATATTGAGTATAATATATAGAGGGCTATTTTAATTTAATATTGTTTCAATTGCCTATAATGGATATACAAACACAAACATATGATCTTATTTGCGTCTTGTTTTTCCAAACAAAGATGAATGCTACAGAGGCAGGGTTTTACAGCCATGTGCTTACATATATATCTGTTATCTTTTACTTGTTTCACTCATTTGACAACGGATATGCTGGTGCACTGCCATAAAGGATTTTAGCCAAACAAATTGACCCCAGAACTTTTTTAAGTTTAGTACTTAGTCAATCAGTGCCTTTTGCCAAACTACTAAGCTATGGGGATGTAAACATACCAACACCAGTTGTCAAGCAGTGGTGGGGACAAACACAGACACATACATGCAGATATAT
>NC_068985.1:17308114-17308982 GCF_001194135.2 Octopus bimaculoides
AATCAACCCCAGGACTTATTCCTTGTAAGCCTAGTACTTATTGTATCGGTCTCTTTTTGCCGAACCGCTAAGTCATGGGGACGTAAACACACCAGCATCGGTTGTCAAGCAATGGTGGGGGAACAAACACAGACACACAAACACACATACATATATATATACGACGGGCTTCTTTCAGTTTCCGTCTACCAAATCCACTCAAAAGGCTTTGGTCGGCCCGAGGCTATAGTAGAAGACACTTGCCCAAGGTGCCACGCAGTGGGACTGAACCCGGAACCATGTGATTGGTAAGCAAGCTACTTACCACACAGCCACATGCATTTCTTGGTTTCCTGTTCATCTATGTGTCTAACGTGTATGTAGATATATGTCTGTGTATGTACATGCATTGTACATTGTTGGCATGTACCTTGGCATCAATGTCTTTTTGAACTTAAAAATCTGTACTAAATTATATGACTTTGCATTTAATGACCTTTACCTCCTCTGTTGCTTATCTTTCCATTTATCCACCAGGTGTTGCCAACATGACACAGCGTCTTAACTCACTCATACTCTTCCAACCCAAGGGGCCATCTTCAAGAATTTAATTAAAATATTGACTCAAACAACACACTCCCTCAATCATCTCCTGTCCCTTAAACCACCTGCAGTATACTCCCAGCTTTGTCTCTCTTTCCCTCCCTCATCTACCAATCTTTATTTATTTATTTCATTTTTCCATTTGTTGTTCCATTTATCTTCACTTTATCTTTTTCATTTTCATTTCATTTTAAATATTTTTATTTACACACACACACACACATATGTATGCATATGTGTGTGTGTGTATATATATATATATATATATATATATATATATATATAT
>NC_068985.1:17310297-17311014 GCF_001194135.2 Octopus bimaculoides
TATATATATATATATATTATCAAATAGACTGCAAAGAGGTTAGTGAAGGTCTACATTGGTAAGATTTATATTATGTAGTAAAATCGATGAAAAGAATACAGTGATCTTGCCATGAGGAATGGAAAATCCAATGTTTCAGACAAAGTGTCCTTCCTCAGAGTAAAGTTGAGAGGACAGAAATAAATGAGAGACAGCAAAGTTGTGCTTCTTCTAAGTTATAAGAACACCATCTCACAGAGTAAACAAGATTATAATAGATCAGAATAAGTGACAAAAGAATATCCAAAGTCTTCATGTACAGCCAGCTTGAGAGTGGGCACAGATGTAAATCAACAATGGCTCAGATATAAGTACAAACTGAAGAGTAACCTCTCAGCAGTCAACACAGGTCACAACACCAATGAGCAAACAACCTTGGAACAAACAAAATGGAGATTATCATGTCTAAATGGAATAAGAGACAGTGCTTCAACCAGCATTAACAAGCTAAGGGGTGTGAAGCAAAGGAGAAAAGTGGCTGCAAATATATCACTTTCACTGACCTATAGGCCTCATACTTGTAACATCTGCAAGCTTCTTCTCAAATTATTGGCAGGACTCAAATAACACATTTGACAAAGAAAGTGTAGGTTGTTGGATCCTCATACATCGGAAGTGATAACAGAGTCCATCATATATATATATATATATATATATATATATATATATATATATATA
>NC_068985.1:17314686-17322670 GCF_001194135.2 Octopus bimaculoides
TAATATAAATATATATATATATAATATAAATATATATATATATAATATAAATATATATATATATAATATAAATATATATATATATATATATATATGCATATAATATAAATATATGCATATAATATGAATATATATATAATATATGCACACACACACACATATATATACATTTATATATACACACACACACATACATAAATATACATTTATATATACACACACATATACTTACACACACATATCAACCCAGCACTCTACTTCCCTCCTTCTTCACTAGGCCTATGCAAGAGACTGTATTGATCAACCCTGGTCAATCTACCTGTGTCCACCTTCTATCCTCCACCCACACCCAAATTACTTCAGTCCTGATCTTAGCAGACATATCTCTCACCTCACCACCTGTGAAGCTTGCTTGCTCACTGTTATCCTCCACAGCCCTCACCTCTTTTCTTCTCACTGTCCCCTCCCAACATCTCCCCTGCCTCAATACACTCTCATCTCTCCCTCTCTCGCTTACCCTCTATGGTCCCAACATCTCTCTTACCTTCAATGACTCTCTCTAGATCCTCACCATCCTAATTTTTCTTTTGCCCTTTCATTGACCCCACCAAACCTATCAACATAATCCATTGCACCAATCCTTACCACTTTGTCCCTTCCTTTCTCAGTAACCACTTACCTCCCTCACCTATGTACCTGCCATACGCCCTTCCCCTGTACCTGCCATACTCTCTTCCCCTGTACCTGCCATACTCTCTTCCCCAGTAATGGCTACTGTTACTCTCACCACAACCATACTCTCTCAACAATAAATCTGTTCCTCTCATCATCTTCCGTGAAATCCTTACGGAACCCTTCTCTGCTATTCTCTTGCAATTATGAGGGTCCCATTACATTACGCCCGTTAATTTTGCAGCTTGCAAGGTGACCTCACAAGTAATGGTGCAATAAGAAAAACACCCAGTACTCTCTGTAAAGTGGTTGGTGTTAGGAAAGGTATCCAGTTGTAGAAACAACGCCAAAACAAACGCTGGAGTACAACGTGTTCTGAATTGTCAGTTCCTGTAAAACCATCCAAACCATGCTAGTATGGAGAGCAAAGATTAAATAATAGTCATTTATGTGTGTGTGTGTGTATATATATATATATATACACACACACAAATATGTATACGTCTGTACCCACACATATACATACTCACCTACATACGTGAATTTACATCGATATCTACATATATACATGCATATGTATATTCACACACACATACACATATATATATATATATATATATATATATATATACATACATACATCAACAAAAATACTTACATATATTAATGATTTCAAACTTTTGGCACATGAATAGGTATATGTACACATGCATAATAATAGAATAATATAAAACACACACACACAAATATATATAATTTCTGATTATTTAACGCTGCATTTCTCAGGAAAGAATTATAAAAATAAAAGTAGTTCAAATCGAATCAAGGTTACAATGACATAAGTAAAACGATAGAAAATTTTGAGTCATTGATACCGCCCTTGAAATTCAAACAAGTTTAGTTATTTTAATTGAAATATTTATTCAGGTTTTTTTGTGGGGTGGGGTATGTTATTAAAGCTACTAAAATGGCCGAAATGTTTGAGTTTTCTGTTAAAATAAACAACCAATGCGCATTTATATAGTTAACCACGCAGCTAGTATGGACCAAACATGTAGTTGACTTTGTATTGACATGGTAAACGAATATTTGAAGCAACGTTGAGGGATCAAATACAAATTTATTCCGACATTCTTTGGACCTGTTTTAATCATTTCCGGCATAAAATAACCCATCTAAGACATAAAAGAGAATATTTACATAGCTCAAATATTATTTTTTTTGCCTCTTTGTTATTTCTAACCTAAATATTTCGGAAATTAAATATTAAATACTGCCAGTATAACATCTGTAATTCGGAAGGAGGGAATTTTCAGCTAACACGGTCGTCATGGAGGTTGATATAAGACATCAGTTTAGAATAAATATTACTAACAGCTGCACACTTTGTGTTTCTAATTCTTGTTCTTTTAGCTTTAAAAATCAAAGCTTAGCAAAGGTTACCGAGTTTTAACATTTCCCGAAACCTCAGAAGTAAACAGACAGGTTCCTTCCTTCGATCTTATCTCTCTGCAACTGTCATATTTTTGTTTTAAATGTTTATATTTACTTCGATCAACGAAGCTAAGGTTTATTATATTGAATTAAATTAGTAGTCGTCGATAATTTTACGTTCATAACAAAAACAACTGCAGTTTATTATACAAAATCCTGATCACTAAAGGATTATTTATATTTCTTTAAAGCGATTAGAAGAAAATACGGAAAAATAAATGTAAATATGTCTCTGAGAAGATTAATTAAAATCCCTGGAAATTCCCCCATCTTAGACGTCGAAAATATACTAAATTGTCATTAGTTAGTTAAAATAACAACATACTAAGATATTCCTTGTGAAAAATGCAACTGAATGATTTGGGAAACATTTTTCTTGCAATTATTTCCTCATCGCATTGCAAATAAAATGTTTCTAATTTACAAAGATATTTGTATTTTCTTTTCTTTTTGTTTTTGCTCTTCAAGTAAAGGTGTTTTTTTCTTCTTTTGTTTCCAGATCTAATAAAAATGAGCTAAGGGATAAAAAAGACAATACAACACATTTGTGTTTTTTTTTTAATTACCTTGTTGCTTTCCTTCCTTTTGTTAGCCACGGGCTTCTCTTTTGGGTCTTTCTTCATGCTTGAATCATTTCCCCCTTTGTTATTGTGTGGTGCTACTGAGGTTTGCTGGTCTGGCATTTGACAGACATGAACGTTGTTAGCCAGACAAGAGAGAGAGAGAAACAGAGAGATGTGTAGATAGAGACAGAGTGAGTCAGAGTGAGAGAGAGCGAAAGATAGGGAAAGGGAAAGAGAAAGAGAGAGAGTTGCGTGGGATCGTACCTACGAGCAGAGCAAGTTATTGCGAGATTGTCAACAAAACAGATGGTTTAAGTAGTAAATCATGCCAAATATTAGTCAGAAATATACATACATGCATATATATGTATGAATGTATATATTTCAAAACGAAATGCAATCAGCTGTTTACAGTTTGAAGTGTCTACTTATTAACTGCAAGGAAGGGTTCATATTAAAGGCATTTCATAAGACTCCTGAATATTAGCATATGTATGAATAAATACACATGCAAAAGCGACTCTTTATTGCCACAACAATGAATTGAAATTAACACCACTCTCAATTATAGATTTGATAGTTATTATTATATATGTGTGTGTGTTTGTATGTATGTAACAAAGAAAACTAATCGATATATATATATTAAAAAAAAAGACTTTCCTTTCGCCTAAACGGAAAAAAGACACCAAACTATATTAATAGATATTTCTAATATTCTACCCGGCCTTGTTCACATAATGGTGTTTCCATTTTCTGGTTTTCACCCAGGAAACATTTTTTTTATGACTGTCGTAGTGAAAGTTGAAATAATGTAAATAAAGCCAGAAAAGAGTGAAATATGCTTCCCCTGTTCAGAAGTAGGTAAGTTCAGTGTATACAGGAGAGATCGATTTTATTCTTATGTTCAGAAATAAGCAGTTCAGCGTATACAGGGGAGATCGATCTTATGTCAAACCGAAGTTAAATTTGACGAGGGATGATTGAACCACCATTTTAATGTTTTTAAACGGGATATATGGTTTATTCCACATAATAAATATGCATTTATAAAATTTATAGTATGCTTAAAACTTTCATTTGAGACAAAAAAACGAAATGTTTCTTTCTTCTTTTGGTAATTCTGTCGTCAATATATAATCTTTAATATGTGTGATTAAAAGCCTCTCTATATTGCATTTTGCCAATAAAAAAAATCTAAGCTTCTTTGTCGTCCATTCAGTCATAGATATCGTCCAAAGATTTTTGTATTTCTATTTGTCTTCCTCTATACTGAACAGTTTCTCTGAAGAAGAATGAGCCAAACGCAACTTAGTAGCGATATATATAACCCTGCAGTTCTTTCTTTCTCTTTCACTCTTTCTGTAATACAATTGATTTATGTAAACAGAAATCTGTCGCAAAACTAACTTGATTCTATAGATATGGTTTATATTTTAAGCAAAAGAAGTACTGCAATGATGTATAAATACATAATGCTGTTTCTTCATAAATAGAAAAAGGTTGAGTCTTTCTCCCCTTAAAATAAACAAATGGAATTTTTTTCCACAAAAATTTTGAAATTAAAGAATCGTCGTCCAAGGTGTATTTTGTTTACAAAAGTATGAATCAAGATTGATATGCTTCCATGAACTCAAATTATTTGACATGGTGTAGGTTCCAGTTTTTCCTTCACAAACGGATTAACATCTATTTGGCCATGTCATAAATGAGCAAGTCTGTGAAACAATCCTGAACCACACTGAACCCACAAAGACTTTCTCACAACGGATATGAAAATAAGCTGAGATTGTATGGCCATGTGCCATATAAGAAGATCCAATGGTTTTGCAGAGGCCTGTTCTTAAAAAAACTGTAGTGGCGGGAGAGAAGATGGACGATGAACAGGGAAATAATTAACGATGGCTCGAGGACTGTTGCAGATGGGAAAACGGTATGTCATTACGGTCTCTCTAAGACCCCCATCATGAGTTGAAGACTCATGGAAGGAAAGTTGAATTAACATTAGGTTGTTGTCTAATATACCTTTTGGATTATAATATACGGCATGCATTTATTAGAGCAGACCAGTTTGCCAAATATGTTTGATATAATAATTATGAAACATTATATACATTGCACAGGTGCGCTACAACTGAGGTAAAATGGGACAGAAAGTAGTAATAAGTCAAGTAGAGAAAGCAATGAAAGGCAAAAGTGCATAGAAGATGGGATAAAACGTAAGAAAGCAGAAATATGAACAGTGAAAAGGCCATAAACTGGAAATTGTACTTCAAAAATAAAATGTTGGTGAATTTCGTGAACCATGGAATTTTTCAAAGATACAATATCCTGACAGTTAACAACCGATGTGGGTAGTTTATTCTATGCTTCGACAATACTGAGAATGAAAAAGTGTTTCCAAAAGTCATGGGTGTTGCGCTGAGTTTTGATTTTATACGTCTGTCCACGAGTAATAGAAGTATTGAATTCAAAAAAGGTTAGATAAATAGTCAGTGGGCATTTGACGAAGGTCTTATTGAGTGATGCTAAGACACCTTCGGCCCTTCTTACGATTTTGGAAATGTAGTTTGTTCAATGCAGAACATTATTGACAATACTGTCAAGGTCATATTCGACACAGGCTTCATAAGGTTGGTGTTGTGGAGGGCGTGGTAAATTGTAGGGTTTCCCACCAGAATGTATAATGGTGCACAGGTCTATAGCCAGCTTGAATTGTCAGTCAGCAATTCATTGCTGCATTGTGCTCAACTTAGATTGTGGCAAAGATCTATAGCGAGCATATAGGATCCATTCTTTTTTTTTCTCCCTCGAAGTACTGCTTAAAGTCGTCTGGGCTTTCTAACACAGTAACATGCTTCAAGTTGGCGTCTATTTCGTTAACATATGCAACAAACAACAGGAAACCAAGAACAGATCAGTGCGAAAATCCTGATGTCACCGCGCCGAGTGCAGAATGTTCTCGACTGAGAATGACGGACTTCAACCAACTACAAAGATTAGCCCTCACACATATTGCAGAGGGTTTCAGTGGTGAGTAAGTCAAGATAAATAGCTTCCACCCAAGAGTCGCTATCCGTGATTCAAGTGATGTCTTCAAGAAATTTGACGTATTGGCCACAGTAGCTTGAGTTAGGGATAAATCCAAATTGTTAGGATTGAATAAGGTTATTAAAGTTGCAGAATCTCTCTCTCTCTCCCTCTAACACAGGACTCTATCAATGGGACAATACAGCTAGTTAGATTGACCACATACACTTTTACTTGTTTCAGTCATTTGACTGCGGCCATGCTGGAGCATCGCTTTAAAGGGTTTTAGTTGAAAAAATGCTCTTGATCTTTTTTATGCTGAACCGCTAAGTTTCGGGGACGCAAACACACCAACATTGGTTATCAAGTGATGATGGGGGAACAAACACAGACAGACACACACACATATATATATTTGGAATTTGATATCAGGAATGGTAAAGATAATCCGTTGGTATTTTCAACAGTAAAAGTGCCAGCAGTAAGTTCTACACACTATTTGAGGTCACCAGTAATCTGATCTGGATGGAGATTGCAGAAAAGGCCGAGTGGAAAGTTAGACCTCTGTTTCGAACGCATGTATTTCCAGAACACTTTTACGCATTATCCGGGTTGGTTGCTATGCGTTGTTCTAACTAAGTACTGCTTTTTAGTCAATTACTTCATGATGGTTTGACGCTCCTTTGCCCTTTCTACTATCCTCTGCTCAATGTAGTTTGTATTAACGCTCAACATCTCGTTCTCATTTGACAAAGCAAACTGATTCAGTCTCCCAAATTGCGCTTTTGGTATCTAATGCGTTTACGTAGTACTGATGTTTTGCTACGACCCAGATTGAATTGAGCAAATGCTAAAGGATAGTAATGACCAGTGGCGGCTCGTGTATAGGCACTGCGGAACTGCAACACCCCCTATTTCCACTCAATATTATCAGTAACATTCAATATAATGAGTCCTTTTTCTTTAATTCTTTAAGCTTAATGTCAGTAGTCGTCCCCTATTTTATGAAAAAAAACAAAAAAACACAAAAGTCCTTGTATAGAACTGTAAAGCACACAGTTTTACAATTCCAGCGACGCAGTGTTTAGCTGTTGTGCGCACGCTCACATGTCCGAGATAGGAAGCTTCACGCTAGGGAGAGAAGGCACTGGCGTTCACACAGTGCTGGTGAAAGGTAGTGTTTCTTTTTGACTCCGTGTGTTGTGCTTAAAAACGTGCTTATATTCTTGAATGTGATAAAGTGTAGAATTAGATTGTAGTAACGCCGTGCGCATGCGTAGTCTCACGCATGCGTGGAATTCAACATCCAAGCGTTCCCGCTTTATTCACTCTCTTTCGCGGCCGGCCGGCCATGAGCAAGGACGTGTCTAGCTGTCTTTCCGTCAATCCAACCCTGGGGACAGCTCACATCAACATTCCAACGTCTCAACAACCATGCTCACTCACAGAAGGCGTCTCAGCAACCAGACAATCACACAGAAGGCGTCTCAACAAACAAGATTAAAGCTGTATATTTTCCACCATGAATAAATATTGTTGTGTTGATAGTTTGGAGTTCTGCGTTCCGTTTATATTCTAATTTAATATAGGAAAGTAGGTGCACACCTAATGGTGTATAACCACTATTTCTATATAACTGGTGACCCCGAGTACGAACGACCGCAGCCACGAAATCTGAACTACCAAGCAACGATGACCACCAACGCCGTCGACAACAACAACCACTACCAATTACGAGCATCGCCCCCCGACGTCGCCAAAAGTTTCAATAGGACATCATTACCACCACACATACAGAACACAGCTACAGCTATAAACCAGTTCCTGCGCCGCCGTCTTCACCATCAATGTACTGTCTACCATAATGTCGTGCGCCAACAACCCCACCACCAGGGACACACCAGATCAACACACTCGGTTTTATCTTCACTGTATGAGTGGAATATCCACTCACGCACAACAGTCAGAGCTAGCCGACTAGGATATTTAGTACCAGGTAACAGGTCGGCATTCGCATCGACGCTCTGCCAACTGACCACAACTTCCTGAGTACAGACATTCAACTTGTGTAACTCTTATACGAACTGGATTTTTTCTCTACAGACACTTTTACTATGTTCTGTGTTTTTTTTCTCTCTCACACACACACTTGTGCACTCATATATTTTCTTTCCTTCCAGAAACATTGCATGCATGTATCTCACAAGTGTACATTCATTTCTTTG
>NC_068985.1:17323163-17332967 GCF_001194135.2 Octopus bimaculoides
AGTGAACAAATTAAACACACTACCTGGCAGTGGCTAAAACGTGAACCGATCAAGTTCACGTATAAATATTCTTTTTATATGTTTGTTTCCTTTTACACAATATTAAAACAACAGCTGAAAATTTTCTGAAGCACCTCCCTAACTAATTCTATCTACGAGCCACCACTGGTAATGACATTGAAATCAAGCCAGTTTGTCTGCCGTAACTCAGTACTGTAACTGTTCCAATCAAAGCAAGCAGCTTGGTGGCTGTGAAAGCTTTTCTCTCAGCTAAGAAAGAGACAAATTGGCAATGATCACAGCGTAATCAGAGTTGCTTAACGGTAACTCAGTTGTAAAACCGATAGCAGTTTGAGATGTAGTGGTAAATAGCAGATTCAAAGTGCTGTTGTCTCTTGTAGGGGTGGGTTACTACTTAGGACCAGTTTGAATCCAGTACTAAATCAAAGAAATCATACGCACTTTGTAGCCAGTGAAAGGTTTCCCCATCATTAGATTTAGATAATTGAAGTCACCAGTGATGAAAACATAGGTGACTATTTTCCTAGATGCAGCTCTCAGGCTATTTTACTAGGTAAAGCTGTGTCTCAATGAGAGCTTAGGGTACAGTAAATAGCGCCAAGTACAAGCATACATGTGCTTATTCGAATGTCGCAAAGAAATACCTCTTGTGGCGACTGCTTCTAATCTCCACACAGAACTGTTGAAATGCTTGAGCGGACAGAGACCATCACACCACCCGCTTTAGCCTTTGAGAAACAAGTTGTAGCCAGGCATGCGAGATCCCGTAACTTTTAACGTAAGAATAAAAGAAGTGGACCTTGTGTAAACTGCAGGTATTTAAAAACAGTAATTCGTAGTTTATCACGATTCATAAAAGATGGCATCGTTTTTGTTCTTTTTTTCACTTCCAGCTTTCCCGGGCTTTTTCATTGCTTCCCTTTGTTGGTTCGATATCCTCAGACCAGCTCTTTTCCAGGTGTCTCCAGATTTGACAAAGTTCCATATCTGTCCACCACCATGTAAGTTAAAAGTCACGATTCAAAGAAACTATAATATGTGGTATTGCGCTATATTGGGAAATAACCCAGGACTAATTCGAAACGATTCGATTTTCAAACCTAGCCTTATCGGTATATGCATACCTCGGTAGAACTCGAGAAGGATCTAGCTAGCTAACATGGGCTTAGATCCCGGTCGACCGCAGCGAAGGAACGAAGTCGTATGTGTTCGCGCGCGCTACATAAATTTAAAAAAAAGAAAGACTTAATTATTTTTCAAAGCTCATAGAGTGACAAAAGGAAAAAAGTAATCGATTACATTTAAGTTGAAATAAATATGATCAAGGGGAGAAAACTAGGTGTGATAACATATTGTAATGATTTTTGGAAGTTCAGTATTCTGTGGATCAGAAGTTTGATAAATTCAAGTAACAATTGGCTTGAAAAAAAATGTTTCAGATACTTACCCTTCCACTAAGAACTTTTTTATGGTCTTGTGGCTTTCGTTGTAAATTAAAAGAAACTTAAAACAGGACTTGCTCAATTTCAGCGAAAATAGAGACCTGAAGCATTATTATTAAAGTAGTTCTTAAACAGTGATGAGGGAGTATTTCAGAATGCCATGAACTTTTTAAAATATTATTGAAAGCCTTTTAGAAGATCCATGCTAATGCTTAAGCGTCGTGAAAAACCTGTTATTCATAATTTTCTTATACACAAACATGATTAATAAAACAAGCAACGGCTTTGGGGAGGGTTTATCTCTCTTTTCTTTTTCAAACTTCCCATGCAAAGCACACTTGTGATTTTTCATCTCTGGTGTGCCATGGGGTTAAAAAGATTGAGAATCCAAAGAATGAGGAACACTGGCAAGATTTGATCTTAAAATATAGAGGGTTATATCAAAATAGTTCAAGGCATTTAGTTTAGCATTCTATGGCTTCTGTCAACTCCAGTAACACTATCTTCAAGATACATTCATGTCGGGCTAGCCAAGTGGTTAAGAAGCTTGCTTCTCGACTATGTGATCTAAGCTTCCTTCCCACTTCAGTCAGAAAAGTTAGAGAAAGGAGATAGCATGCTGGTGGGCCAGAAGCTACAGCGTGCTTGTGTTTGATTTTATACTGATCAATCAGGTTGCCTTTTTCTGAATGCAGGCAACAATGCTTATGTGCCCTAAAAGTGGCCCTGTATCAGTTACGACAATGAGGGTTCTACTTGATCCAATCAGTAGTACAGCCTGTCTAAATCCAACTGATGATGTTACAACTTTTCTTGGTGTCCCCATCTCTCTCTCTCTCTCTGTATAGATTCAATGTAACAAAGAACATTCTCTTCCCAATTCAACACCAGATTTTTTTCAACTAACTCGCATATATATAAAAGGCATAAAGTTTCTCTAAAAATATCAACCCTGATGAATCTCTGAAATGAGATGAAAGTGCTAAATAAAATGATTACCCAAAATTCTGACTACCTCCTTTATGCATGTGTGTGTGTGTGATGATTTTGATTTGTGTGCCAAGCACAGCATTGTGGTCTTGAGCAAGACACTCCTTGACATCATGCTATAGTTAGTGAAAAACAAAGATATCTATCCATGAAAAATCTGTCTCAATGAATTCTATCCAATCCATGCTAGAATGGAAAAGTGAGTGCTGAAACAATGATGATACATATATAACAGGATTCCACACAGTTTCTGTCAACCAAATTCACTTACAAATCATTGGCTGACCTGGTGTTATAAATGAAGACACTTGCCCAAGATGCTCCACCTTGGGAATGAACCTGAAACCTCACAGCTGTGAAGTGGACTTCTTAACCACACAGTCAAATACAGAGGAAAAATAAAAGCAGCCTATGTTATAGGTTTCTTTTCTTTTTCCTCCATATTTAACAACTGAAGGTGTGTTGTGTCTCTCTTTAGGACTTTGTTGCAGTTAAAAAAATTGTCAATAAATTTTCACATTTACCATTAAATTCAAATTTTCAATAAAATCTATTTTTCACTGTTAAATAATTTAGAGACAAGAATTTAATGATAAAGTAAAATTAGCTATATTAGCTACAGTTGTCACTCTGAACCGAAAATGACTTAGCATTCATGCTTTGTAAATTGTTTTAGGTGCTTATGTAAATGTGAGCAGACATTGATATCCTCTTGGCTCTATCCCCTATGATCCAGGGGAACATCTAGAATATAACAGCTGGAGTTTCAAGCGTACTATACAAGCACTTGGCTGGTACTAATTTCAGCTGAGTAAACTGGAGCAATGTGAAATGATGTGTCTTAATCGAGGACACAATGTACAACCCGTTCCATGAATTGAGTCCATGAAATAATAATAATAAGACCAATACCCTAGCCACTAGTCTATGCATCTTCATATATGATAATTTAATAATAGGCGCAGGAGTGGCTGTGTGGTAAGTAGCTTGCTTACCAACCACATGGTTCCAGGTTCATTTCCACTGCTTGACAACCGATGCTGGTGTGTTTACGTCCCCCGTAACTTAGCGGTTCGGCAA
Source organism: Octopus bimaculoides (assembly GCF_001194135.2). Classification (NCBI taxonomy): domain Eukaryota; kingdom Metazoa; phylum Mollusca; class Cephalopoda; order Octopoda; family Octopodidae; genus Octopus; species Octopus bimaculoides. The sequence continues at coordinate 17,326,697 of NC_068985.1, forward strand.
AAGACACCAATAGAATAAGTACTAGGCTTACAAAGAATAAGTCCTGGGGTCGATTTGCTCGACTAAAGGCGGTGCTCCAGCATGGCGACAGTCAAATGACTGAAACAAGTAAAAGAATTCTTAATTTTGACCAAACGTCAGGAATTTCAAGGGAAAGAGTTTAGTTGATTACACTGACTGGAAATTTATTTTATCAAATCCAAAAGGATGAATGGCAATGCTGACCTTGGTAGGATCTGACCTCAGAACCAGAACCAGAAAAAATGCTGCTAAGCATTTTCTCTTGTGCACTAACAATTCTACCAGCTCATTGCTGAAATTTAAAGGCAAAATATTCCCATTCAATATACATAAAGACACGAACAACATTTTACTAATATTGTTTTATTTTTGATAAATAGTATATCAGAGATGATTGAACTGTATTTTTCAGCAACACCCTTCTCTGTAGTGCCCCCTCAACCCCCACCCCCAATAATCAAATAAAGATTGTTAAAGAAAGTGTGCATATACTCAGTAATTATCTTTCAACATTACATTCATAAGTTAATACAATTACATCAAAATATTTTGATCATTTAATAATCAACAGAGATTGAAAACTTCAAAAATTACAAAAAGCTATTTCGGCTGTGATAAAAACAAGTGAAATGAAAAAAAAAATTAAAAAATAAAAACTTGAACTACGTTTGGTCAAAATCTTGATGGAATACTCTAAAAGTTATGGATAAAAAAAAAAAATTGCTGTTTCCAATCCCTACAAAAAGCATATTTCTTAGGATTAAAATTAGTAATCAATACTAGCTTCATTAACTCAATAGTAAACAATTTATTAAACCAGTGAAAAGACACTAGTGACTTTATTCATTTCATCAATATCACAATAACAAGGTGCTGTTTCAAATTTTCTAAAACATGATTTTTTTTTATATATAAAAATTAATTGAACTAAGAAAATATTCATCTGATCCAATAAAGCACCTAGTTCTAAGATGTCTTTGCAAAAATTAAATATTTAAAAAATAAAACATTAAAAGAGAGAAAAAGAAAAATTAAGTGCTTAAGATTTAGAAAATATAAAATATCTGAACAGAGTTACAGATTTTCACAGAAACCTGATGCAAAAAAACCAATTTCAATTTCATAAGTTCCAAAATTCCATAGCACACATTGCACAGGAATTTTCAAACTAAAGACAAACAAATGTTAAAATGGTGAATCTATTCAAAGACCAACTGAAATGTTTGTATAGATGCACCACATTAATTGTACTTCTGAGAATGAGAGTATTACAAAAAGAAATTCAGATTTCTTTTGATATGGTTTGTACTGTTCAGAGTTAATTCACTCTTTAAAAAAAAATGGAAATTCAAGACAAAGACAGAAGATTAATACCTGCCCAAAGGTTACAATTTAAATTAACAATGAGAATTAACATATTGAAATGTTAATAGACAGTGTGTGTGACAGACAGTGATTTGAAAGATGGTTGGTATGTGTGGAAAATAAAAAAATATTTTTAAAAAATACTCTCATTAAGTAAAGTAAAATAAAAGATAAGAAAGAAAGAAGATAAAAAAGAACCCCACTAAGCAGACATGTCTGCAACTTTTGTATGTTAATATGACTGAAGATCAACTGCAAAGGAAAACAAAATAAAAAGCCAGTTTTATTGCTTGGATTGGATTATCAACTGTGAAAAAAATCTACACAATGGCAACTACAAATAAAGGGTCTACTGGTTGAAAGGTCTATCAAATATGAACTTAAATTGTTACACATAATTACACAAGATTAATTATCTAACTTATACAGAAATATTGCTTTTGTCGTATGTAATATCAGAGTATAAAACACTATACCTTTTCTCAAATATTTCTAAGTAATTTTTTTTGCTTCTCTTTTTTAGACCCCTAATGTTGAATAATTTAAAAATTCATAAAAATGTCAATCCAGCATCTTCATATACTCTGAAGATTTTCTCTATTGAAGTTATGTAAGCTGCTGTCCGTAAGTCTAAGCCAAGATTGTACTTCATGGCAGTTCGCATGATATTCTGGAATGCAAACAAATATATGCAAAAATAAGCAAAAAAGAATACATGATAAAAAATAAAAATAGAAAAAAAAATGACGTTTGAATACAAATAAGTAAATGAAATTCTGTGTAAAATTGCATCAGTTGTTTGTTTAAGGCTCTAACACCTATTTTGTGTTCAAAGGTAAAACACCCCCTATCTTGTGTCCTTTCATCTAGACAGTGTCAACTTAACTAGGAAACAAGATACTAACCACAGTAAATGAAAGTTCAATATTGGCATAGTGTACCAATATTGGCATAGTGTACAACAGAGTGTACTGGACAATATTATAAAATAACCTTAGGTATTTGAGACTTGCACTATTTGACAGATCATAAGTAGAAACTTTTTCACTGAAGACATTTAAAAATCACACAAACTTGTTTTCTAACCACTTTTGTTTCATTTTGAGTTTTTACTATTAGATGTAAAAGAATAGTACAAGAAAAATTTGCATTCTCAAAATTGTATAACATCTTGAGAAATCATACTCTGAGATTCATGACCAAGAACCGTATATTGAACTGCTACATCTACCCTATGTACACATACATTAGTATGCAAGTGAGGTATGGTCTATAACATCAGAATCGAGGAGGTAAAGCTGTAAAATGTGGTTCTTAAGGAGAATATTAAGGATAGCATGGACAAAATGTCTAATGGAAAAGTGATGACCTGGGCTGCAATATAGAGGAAACTGCTTCATGAGATAAGGGCCAAGCAACTGAGATTTCTTGGTCATGTAATGAGGAAAGAGGGCCTGGAGAATTTAGCAATGGCCAGAAAGATTGAAGGGAAAAAAAGCAGAGGAAGGAGAAGGATGATATAGATACGAAGCTTGATGAACAGGTAGGAAGAAAGAGGCGTAAAATATCAGAAAGTGGAACTGTTACAGAAAACAAAGAACAGAGAGTTGTGACAGGACATGATCACCTTGTCCTATATTCTGGACGTGGCATCTAAGGAAAGAAGACTATTACAAAATGAAAAGAAGAAAATACTTGTTTTAAATAACCTTGAAGACTGTTTTTGAGAAAATGCTATGATTAATTGACAATATTCAATATTGACAAATACACTGAACCATTAAATTAATGCCCTAACAGCCTACCCTAATCAATCATAGAAATATGTTCAGGGAACACACAAGCAGTTAACTTATGTCAACATAGAAAAATGATCAAAATTGGAAATAAATTTACAACTGTTATTTGATAACTTAATACTTTATAATTTACAGTGTATTAAAATAATTGAAGGATTACTCACTCTAGCTGACCTTTCCATGGTATATTCAAGGCCTGAATGAACAATGTCTTTTTCAGATGCACCCTGCAATAGAAGGTAAGCAATTGTTTGTTAATCTTTCAATCGTTTCAGATTTATGCTTGGTGATAATAAAATAGAAATGCTTTAAATGTTTTCAAAAAGTGCTTCATTTACACTTACATACATACACACACACACATATATAAACACACAAGCATAACATACATACACATAACAAAACAGGAAAATGGAAATTTTTTGGTATTATTTATTTTCTATTACGCTGTCAGTACCGTGTGACTGGCCCTCGTGCCGGTGGCACGTAAAAGCACCCACTACACTCTCCGAGTGGTTGGCATTAAGAAGGGCATCCAGCTGTAGAAACTCTGCCAGATCAGATTGGAGCCTGGTGCAGCCATCTGGTTCGCCAGTCCTCAGTCAAATCGTCCAACCCATGCTAGCATGGAAAGCAGACATTAAACGATGATGATGATGTGTTTCATTTGCTAATAAGAACTACAAAGATTTACATATTATATAAGGAGAATAAAGAATACCAAAAGATTTCCATTTTCCTGTTTTGGTGCACAATAACTCTGCAAATATTTCCATAATCCTCAATTTTAATATGCACTTTGATTAACATACAACAGTCACTATGGATACGTATTGATTGTAATAATGGAATAAGCAGATGTGCTTCAAGAGGAAGCAGCTGGGATTTACCCTAACTACCTATATATATATATGTGCTGCATCAAACTACATGTGTTTTTCCACATGTCCACACAGTATCACAACAATCGGGATTGCTTCTCGGAGCGGGGGCGCTGCCTCCAGGCTAGTTCAGCAGCCTGGACTTGTTCATGCATGAAATGCACTAGTCAGACAATTCAATTTCAAAAAAAAGATCCTTCCAGACTAACATCACCTGGGCTGAATCGATCGCCCTTTGCGACCTCTGTTGCCACAACGACATCGTTGTCAAGCTGGCAGACAAAGGCGGCATAGTGGTGGTGTGGGGTGCAGACCTATCACCTCCTCTCCTCCAACCAACAGTGTGTGTCCTCCACCATCCATGATTTCATCACCTCTTCTGCCCTTGCCCCTACTGCCACCAACCTCATCATCCGAACACCTTATACGTCCACCATCTATTTCCTTCCCAAAATACATAAACCCGACAACCCTGGCTGCCCCATTGTTTCTGCCTGCAACTGCCACACAGAACTCATCTCTAAAAACTTCAACCTCATCCCGTCTCCTTTAATTGCTGCCCTCCCATCCCATATACATGACACCAATCAAACCCCTCGCATTTTTAATTTCTTCTCCTTCCCTCCCAGCCCCTCACACCTGTTCACCTTGGACATCAAATCCCTATACCACCCCATTACACCCTGTAAAGTGGTTGGCATTGCGAAGGGCTTCCAACCATAGAAACCATGCCACAGCAGGCAACAGCCTAGCACAACTCTCCAGCATGTCAGCACAGAAAACAGCTGTTAAATGATGATATACATGTGTGTGTGTAACTTCCACCACGACTTAACAACCAGTGATGGTTTGTTTATGTCCTCCATAACTTAGCAGTTCAGCAAATGAAATGAAGAGAATAAGTACCAGACTTTAAAAAAAATAAGTACTGGAGTTCATTTGTTCAACTAAACCCTTCAAGGTGGTACCCCACAATGGCTGCTGTCCAATGACTGAAACAGGTAAAAAATAAAAAAACAATTTAAAAAATACATACATGAATCCTAGCTTCAAAAGCACTAGATGGCATAATAGGAATTTTGCCTCCATTTTTACCAAATTTCGATTCCAATGAATTCTGGACACTCTCTATAAAAGATTAGAAAAAAAAAGTATAAAGTCACAAAGAAATTTTAACAATAGAGTGTAAAAATGTAACACAATTTTTTTCTTTTTCTAAACAAGTCATATAAAATGTAATTAACTAGAATAAACAAAGAAATAAATTATATTATCATCTATCATTATTATTTAAGGTGGCAAGCTGGTAGAATGTCAGGGATTTCAAGCTGGTTGGATGGTTAGGGATTTCACTTCTCAACCATGTGGTTTTGAGTTTCGTCCTACTGCACAGCATCTTGGTCAGGTGTCTTTTAATGTAGCCTTGGACCAGCCAAAAGCTAGAAACTGAAAGAAGCCCATCATGTGTGTTTCTTTACATTTGCATGTCTCCGAAAATTATTCAGTTACAAGGTGACACTTCAGTGATTTCCCTTTTCAACATCTGAAATATGATATCCCACATTTGAAAGACAGGTAAGAATTAGTGACAAAGAGGGCATCTAGCTATAAAACAAAGCCTCAGCAACATAGTTATCTAATCTGGGCTAGCATGGAAAAATGGATGCAAATACATACAAAAAAAAAATACATATTTGGCTGTGCAGTTAAGAACCACATGGTTATGGATTCAGTCTCATTGTAAGTCACCTTGAGCAAGTGTCTTCTAATAAAGCCTTCAGTGGATATTTGCCTTTTGTAAGTGAATTTGGTAGAGAGAAACTATATGGAAGCTCATCATGTGTGTGTATGTGTGTGTGTGTGAATGTCTTTATGCCTGTTCTTATTTCTTATTTCTTTATTGCCCACAAGGGGCTAAACAAGGACAGACAAACGGATTAAGTCGATTACATCGACCCCAGTGCGTAAATGGTACTTAATTTATCGACCCCGAAAGGATGAAAGGCAAAGTCGATCTCGGCGGAATTTGAACTCAGAACGTAACGGCAGACGAAATACCACTAAGCATTTCGCCCGGCGTGCTAACGTTTCTGCCAGCTCGCCGCCTTTATGCCTGTTCTTGTCACAACCCATCCAATCACTACTACCACCACTTGGCAACCGTTGTTGGGTTGTTTATGTCCCTGCTACTTAGACATTCAGCAG
>NC_068985.1:17333230-17342395 GCF_001194135.2 Octopus bimaculoides
TTGAACCTTGGTTCTCATTCCTAAGGTATTTTTCGATGTTATTATTATTATTATTATTATTCAGGTCACTGCCTGGAATCGAACTCGGAATCTTGGGGTTAGTAGCTCGCGCTCTTAACCACTACACCATGGGTATATCACATAGTGGTTAAGAGCACGAGCTACTAACCCCAAGATACCGAGTTCGATTCCAAGCAGTGACCTGAATAATAATAACATCAGAAATACCTTAGGATGAGCATCCAAGTTCGAAATTTCCCCAAGACACCTGATGAAGGCTGGAGGGTATATCAGCCAAAACATTGTGTTAACAACAAACAAGATTAGTACAAATATCCGTCAGATGTAAATAATGTACATAATTCCCCATCTCTTAAATATAGAACTGTAAAAATCATTCTTACCAAGAAGATGATAATTTGAATCTTTTTCATACTTAAATGTCAATCTACCATAGCTTACATGGTTAAGGTTTTTCAACCACTCAAAATAAGAAACAGTTACACCACCAGCATTAACATACATATCCTGTAAAATAAAGAAAAAAAGTATTTTTATTATTGTTCTGTTTGGATTTTTTTTTCTGTAAGTAAAAATTAGACAATGAAAGACATCTTGGTACAATTGTAGACCAAAAGTCATTATTTAAAATATCAAAGAGCCTAATTAGAACTTTTCTGGACTCGTATCTATTGATTAACAATTAGGATTTAAGATAATTCATTAAAAAAATCTTGCAAAATCTTAATCTAGATTGGATCACACCACAGTTTTTGTATAAAGAGCTTTAATAATGACTAATGAATAAATATGATTGATCCTTTAATTCAATTTGTGAAGCTGATTGTCTTTGATTAGGGTCTTGTATAAAAGAATACAATACAACACCAGTAGCAGAGTGCTATCCTTGTTGCATCTTACTAACTCATTTTATAATTTATTCACTACCATGCAAGGTTACAAATAATACAGTTTTTAAAATATAGAAGATTCAAAATTAGATACCGGAATAACAAGTTTCTTAGCTTCTAAAAAGTGTTCATAAGCACCAAGTGTAGTGGGTCCATTAGCAGCTTCAGCAATGATCTAGAAAGAAAAATTAAAAATAGAAAAAAATTTTGTGGCTTCTTCAAAGCACTTCTTCACATGGAAACATAAAAGAAGATAGAATGAACTACACACCTTTATATATATATATATATATATATATATATGTGTTGGCTTATGGCAGATGAATGAGAGACGTGTGCTCAATACATGTACACTCTCAGAGTGGTTGGCGTTAGGAAGGACATCCAGCTGTAAAAACTCTGCCAAATCAGATTGGAGCCTGGTGTAGCCATCCGGTTTCACCAGTCCTCAGTCAAATCGTCCAACCCATGCTAGCATGGAAAGCGGACGTTAAACAACGACGATGATGATGATGATGATGATATGAGTATTTTTTTAAATATTACTAAACGTTCGTCTCATGACTTAAGCCTCACAGCACTGTGATCTTCTCACCTGAAGATTGCAGTGGCACAAAACTCAAGTTGTGAGACAAATTTTCAGTTTCAATAAAAGAAAAGCTATAAATATGTTTCTGTGTGCATGTGTCGTTAATGCACCTGACATTTCACATTCCCAAGCATTACACTGGATATGAATATATACATATAATAAAGAAAGTTGATAATCTGAAGCAGTTAAGTGATAAACTTTAAGGCTGATAAATGTAAGACAGTTTTTTAAATAATCTTTGAAGACAAGTATTAAGTATCAAAACCCTAAATTATTCACTCTCAGCAGTGACTAAGTCACTTTGTATAGGGACACTTTTTTAGGATTTAGTTGACAATAATTAAGACCACAAGAATATATTTAAAATATAAGTAAAATACAACATTTAAATGATGTGTTTAATTCAAATTACGATAAACGTAAACAAACAAAGTTTGCTTTTAGAAGCGTTGAGATGTCTTAGAAAGTTAAAGAAGTGATTTTAAATTCTCAAACGCAGGATAATGCTAATAATATAGCCTGAACAGGATAAGCTACCCCTATTTTGCAGAAAAAAGTGTAGGCGGCCAGCCATGAGACGCAAACTCACACCTCCGTGATTACGCATCGTGGTGCTCTCGACCAATTAAGCTAAACTGCCCCATCACAAGTTTTTCTGCAAATTTAAGATGTATAGAAATCTTGCTTTATGAGACGCTATCATATGTTAAATTCAAATTACGATAAGCGTAAACAAACAAACGAAGTTTGCTCTTAGAAGCATTGAGATATCTTAGAAAGTTAAAGAAGTAATTTTAAATTCTCAATCGCAGGATAATGCTAATAATATAGCCTGAACAGGACAAACTACCCCTATTTTGCAGAAAAAAGTGTAGGCGGCCATAAGTTAATTATACAATCAGTGAGATTATTAATAAATAATCAATGAAATCTACAAGATGAAAATTAACAGAAGAGGACAAGAGGCATTATTGCACATTATCATGACTAGTTGAACTGTCATCAAATTTTCTGCCGATTCACTATCAATCACTAAACAATAAAATTCATTTCAACACAAGATATGCATTCAATATTTCTATCTTGAAATCACTGAAATCAACCTCCTTTTATTAAGAACATAAAATATTAAGTGAAAAAGAAATAGTATATTCACTTTAGCTTTAACTTTGTGAGCATTTTCCAAGGTTAATTGTTTCTCACCAGCAGCTGGTACAAGAATGTCACACTGTTCATATAAAATACTTTCTCCAACATATGGTTCAGCTTCAGGGAAGCCAACAATAGTTCCATGTTCCTGAAATAATGAACAGTACAGAACAGAATTAGCAAAGAAAAATCCCTTCAAATATTAAATAACAAGAAAAAAAAATAGAAAGGACCTTACTTAAATTTTAAATATTAATTGCAACAAATAACAAAATTGTCTTCAGAGATGGAAAATGTTTCAATATTTACATCTAAACTATGTTTCCATCAGTTTGAACTCCGATCAGCATCAGGTGTTTTATTCATGGGTGTATACAGAATACCATAGTGGAATTGAACTAGGAATCTTTATTTCTAAACTAAAGATAAAAATGTTCTTATCTACTAGGACACTAACACATAGGCAGACATTTCAACATTTAATACAAAAATCAATATTAATAAATTCCTAAAATATTAATATTTATAACGAGAGGTATATTAAAATGACTGAAGATCAATAACTTACTAGTTTATAATCTTCAAGTTTTCGGGGATCAATTCCATTTGGATTATAGATAGCACCATCAATTTCCATGATTCCAACACATTTTGCACCAGCTCTGTGAAGATATCTCATTGTGTGGAGACCAACATTACCAAAGCCCTAAATAGAAAGAAATTAGTTACTGATCATCAGTTCAATAATTTTCAAAATAGCTGATCAGGAGAGATTGGAGCAAACAGAAAAGGGCCAAACCAAAAAAGTATCCCTAATATTTTGATTACTAACACTCTGCTACTAATTTTATTTATTAGTGCCAAGAATGTTCTACCTATAACAGCAGCACTATACAAATGAAGCAGAACGAGCCAGTGCATGATCCTCTGTGGTTACTTACCCTGCTAGAAATAGCAGCCAAATTTCTCTTAGCTTGCACCAACCCCAAAATGGAAGTTGACATTGAATATATTTCAGTATACATTTATTAGAAAATAAGATGAAATGGTTGATCATAAACCTGCCCAATAAGAGCTGAACTGAGGCTAAAGAGCAACTAAAAGCAGGACATTAGTTCACTTATTTCCTGCCTGACAAAACTTAAGCTTTTCTGCAAAGGATATCATCTCATCTACTTGTACTTAATTCCTGAACCATCATTCACCATCCTAGCATCACTCCACTTCTATCATGATGTCCATGTAACCAGATATGGCATTCATCTTTCTCCATTTCCTATGGGTCTCTTAGGTGACATCTTCAAATATTAACAGCACCATATTTGATGCTATCCATCACTCATTCTGACACAATTTTATTGCTATCCCTCATCAAGCTGATTGTAGGTTTTTCTATTTAACCAGCAACTAGCTGCCAACAATCATTATATAGCTCTCTGCCTTCACCCTCTCTCCTGTTACTCCATTACATTCATACTAATACTCTCTCCTCTTTCTCAATTTGGGTCACAACTCACCTTCTGTTCACACTATTGGTCACATTTGCTTCGAAGGTTATGCAGAGGAGAAAGGAGACAATACAACCTCTCTGGTGCTGGTGTAACAATAAAACATACCCAATATGCTCTGTAAAGTGATTGGTGTTAGGAAGAAACCATGCCAAAAAGGAACAAATGAACGAGACAGGGTCTTCTAATTGCCGAAGGGGGCAGTTACTCCTAAATAACAATTTACTTGGAGCATGAGGACTCACATGGAAAGCAAACTTAACTGTGTATGTTATTAAGAAGCTCACTTTGTATCCATATGGCTTCAGGTTCAGTCTCACTGTGTGGCATCTTGGGCCAATGTCTTGCAGACTAACTAATGTCTTGTGAGTGAATTTGATTGATGGAATTGTGTTCAAGTCCATTGTGTGTGTGTGTGCATGTGTGTTTGTACCCCCACCACATGACAACCAGTGTTGGTTTGTTGATGTCCCAGTAGCTTAATGATTTAGCAAAAAACAAAAAAAAAGACCAATAGAGTATGCATCAGGCATAAAAAAGAAGTACTAGGATTGATTTGTTCAAGTAATCCCTTCAAAGAGGTGCACCAACATGGTAGCAGTCCAGGGACTGAGACAAGTAAAATGATATGTATTAACAAGTATTTATCAACATAGCTGATCATTCAATTAGGTCAAGGTAAAATAGATTATCTATTTTACATTGAATCAGATGGTCTGATTTACAACTTGGAGTGTGTGTAATAAAAATCTTTAAAACAGATGAAATCTAAGTACAATGGTGGTGTCTTTGACATCCTTTGGTGAGCATGTTTTTAACTCGCTGTAAAATATCTCTGGATAGTTTTTTTTTTTTTCTTTAACCCTTTAGCATTCGGATTACACTGTAAAATGTAATGCTTATTTTTTCACTTTATTTCGAACTAGCTGGCCCCGTGCTGTCAAAAATGATGGCTAGTTGTAGTATTTTATGTATAAATATGGATGGTAAATCAAATTAATACACTTGTCAATGTTATCTAGTGGTTGTCTTTTGAGATGTGACACTAATCATTGTTTCTTACTGAAAGAATGCTAGTTCACACATACATTCATATATTTCCCTTGTACACACACATACGGCAATCTTTCGATACCAGTACCAAATATCAGCCTTTTCCGTATAAAGATCCAGCAACCCCTGTTAACGGAGACAAAACCCAGATTTAAAACACTGGATGATGATGATCTACACACATAAATAAGAAATTTTAATTATATTTGTTATGGAAAATAGAGTAATTTTTATGATTACACAAACAAGCACACACATCTGTACACCTAACCAAAGAAAACTTCACTGCAAAATGGAAAGCACGCAAGTAATAAGGTCTAAGAAAGTGAAGGTAAAACCTGACACTGAGAGAAGAGTAGATTATGCTAACAATAGCTAAATTTTGCTTTCATGAGAAAGTCTTATTTTCGATGGCTTAGTAGCAATTAAAACCATTTCGATGACAAAGTTTGTTTAAAATCCTGTAAATAAGTAAATAAAATATAAAGGGAGGAAAAACATCACTAAGATATAATACATTTTGTGGAGGTTTCACTCCCACCCCTTCTCTCCTTCCATTCTTGAGAACTTCCTATTCACACACCCTGGCCAATCCTCTATCATTCCATTTATATTCACATCCATGTACCTTGAGAGTATGGCCCTAGCACATTACCACCCCCTCTCTCTCCCTCTGATTGGAGTAACCATGTATTTCCTCTACAGCAAGACACTTGTCTGTCCCTCCACTCATACTCTAACCTCTCAAAACAGACCTTCTTCAATACCCTCACCCCTACACCTCAAAGGATTCTTGTCTTGTGAGTCACCAAGCACCTATTGCACTCTGCTGGCATTGCGAAGAACATCCAGCCATAAAAGCCATGCCAAAGCAGTGGAGCCTGGCACTGTCCTATGGCTTACCAGCTCCTGTGAAATTGTCCAACCCATGCCAGCATGGAAGAGGGACATTAAATGAGGATGATGATCATCATTTGTAAATAATATTTGCACTCAAAGTTTGAATAACTCAATAAACCTTTCTTTTACTTGTTTCAGTCATCTTGACTGTGGCCATGCTGGAGCAGCCCCATTTAGTTGAACAAATCAATCCCAGGACTTATTCTTTGTAAGCCTAGTACTTATTCTATAAGTCTCTTTTGCCAAACCACTAAGTTGTGGGAACGTAAACACACCAACATCAGTTGTCAAGCGATGGCGGGGGGTGGGGGTGGGGGCACAAACATGGACACAAAAACACACACAAATATATATATATATATATATGTATATATATATAAATTTAAATGAGAGTTTTGACGCTAATAGCCATTATTATTTAAAGAGATTGATCCATAAGGAGTCTACTATAGACCTTTGTGGAGAAATTTTTGCTATTATGGTAGCGATTACATGTTTATCTCATCAACACATTGTGGAGATATCATTATATGAACAAATATATATATATCCCGAGGCTATAGTAGAAGACACTTGTCCAAGGTGCTATGCAGTGGGACTGAACCCGGAACCTTGTGGTTGGTTAGCAAGCTACTTACCACAGTCACTCCTGCGCCTATATATGCTTAATATATTGTAAATAAAACATAGATCAGAAGCCAATATTCTGAGAAGAAAGTTTGAAATAAAATGTAATGTAGTCTTGTTTATCACTGATCCAGTGTAACATGGTACACTTAATTGTAACCTATGTCACACTTCTCACAGATTGATCTGTGATAACATGGGTCAGTGGTCAGTTGAAGATTCTTCTTGCACAGCAAAAAAATGCATCACGGTAACCATCCACAATGCTCAGCTGCAAAGAATGCATTAACTATTGCTTGTGTTTACATCACCATGCTGTAAGGCTGCATATGTTTTTATAGATTTATGTACTAATGCCCAAAGACATGCCACCAACAAGCAGAAAAAATATGAAGGTGCCTGATCCTAACAAACAATACAGATGAATGCATTCACTACCAGAAAAGGTTCTGATGATCAAGAAAATACACGATGGTAGAAGTTTCACTGCTGAGTCTGTTGTTGTTGGTACTCCGTCGCTTACAACATCAAGGGTTCCAGTTGATCCGATCAACGGAACAGCCTGCTCGTGAAATTAACGTGCAAGTGGCTGAGCACTCCACAGACACGTGTACCCTTAACGTAGTTCTCGGGGATATTCAGCGTGACACATTGTGACAAGGCTGACCCTTTGAATTACACGCACAACAGAAACAGGAAGTAAGAGTGAGAGAAAGTTGTGGTGGAAGAGTACAGCAGGATTCGCCACCATCCCCTGCCGGAGCCTCGTGGAGCTTTAGGTGTCCTCGCTCAATAAACACTCACAACGCCCGGTCTGGGAATCGAAACTGTGATCCTATGACTGCGAGTCCGCTGCCCTAACCACTGGGCCATTGCACCTCCCACTGCTGAGTCTATCATTCATTCTATTTATAAAGTGAATGGAGATTATTCCTTTATCAGTTGGTTTTTTTTTGCTTTTGTTTTTTTTTTCTATCTTTTCGAAACTAAACCTCTGTGATAAATGAGGATAGATATTTATTGAACTCACAAACTCAAGAAACAATGACAATATAAAAAAAGTGACACATTCTAAATGATACAACGAAGTGAATATGATATCAATAATAGTCTTCTTTTGACATAATAAAAATAGAATTAACCAAACTAAATTTGGAAAATACCCACATACAATGCAAAACCATTATTTTCTTAACAATAATAGACAAATGATTTTAATATTTATTTATTAATGTACAAAAATTACTCAAACATGTCTGGAATTTTCTAACAATAAAAGAAAACTTAGGAAAAATTTAGAAATGTAGTAAATAAAAAAAAAAATATTAATAAATGCAACAGAGCTGCTTTGCTTATTTTTGTTTTTAAACATCAATGGCAATATAAGTAAACATTTCTAAATATTCAGATATTTGCATAGGACTGGTAGGAATAAATGTTTTATTATTGAGCAGCTTTTATCACACTAACTAATCAATCAGTAATCAAGTAAATCAATCTGTTTTGAGTCAGATTCACTGAAATATTAAGATTGTACTGGCTATACTTTGTAGCTATAAGTATAAAACAATATATATTTGAAATTGTTGTTTGTATTTGTAACTAGCAGAGATACCCAGCATTGCTTGGGATTAAAAGGGCAAAGTTTGTATATAAGAAGAGAAAGTGAACAGGACAGAGAGAGCAGGAAGTGAAAGATATATGCACATGTATACGAAATGGACATGTGTGTGTGTGTGTGTGTATGTGTGTATGCGCATGTGAGTGAGTGAATGAGTGAAGGTGTATGTTGTGATGATTGATGTCTTAAGCTACACACACATATAGAAAATGTGATGTCATTGTCGTATAAAATGTTTACGATAGTTCATTTATGGAAAAGATTATAATGTTAAATTTTTGAAATGCAAATATGTGAATGTGAAAATTAAGTTTAGTTTGTAGCCAAAGTAGTACTGAATCTTTTGATACCCCATACATCAAAATCAGTAACTCAGTTTTGGAATGCATAAGGAATAGGAATAAATAAATAAATAAATATATATATATATAGGACAGACTTCTTTCAAACTGAAAGTATTATCTAACATTACAATAGAGATGTAATACTGAAATAGTGTAAGAGATAAGAGATTGCACTGGGCTCGCATTAGGCAAGAAGTTGAACATTTTTTTGGCCCATGACACTGCATGGACCCTAAGTAAGGCATGTGTAAAATTTGAATGAAATTGGTTATGTAGTTCTCGAGTTTTAGGGATTCACACAGACAATATATATATATATATATATATAGTTTTAGGGAAAATAACCAATTTTCAAGAACTCATCGATGAAAATCCACTATCACATATAGAAAAATTAATAATTAAAAGCACAATAAATGAGTATAATATAAAGTAAAGTAAATATTATAAGATAAATATA
>NC_068985.1:17344276-17348501 GCF_001194135.2 Octopus bimaculoides
ATATATATATATATATAGATGATAAGCAGGTGTAGACGTAATGGACATTTACTAATGCTCCCGCTTCTTGTCTACTACTTCCCAGGCAGCATTTTTAGCACAGTTGAAACCGCTGGATTGAACAGTACTACCCAAGTTTCAAAAACCATAATGATATCCACTAGGCAGCTGATGATGGGAATATATTTGACATGTTTGCTACCTGGGAATGTTTTATATTGTGTGATCTCATTGCTTTAAGTTGTCCTTTATTCTTGCAAGGTTAAACTTGTTGAAGGGTTCTTGGTTTCTTAGCTTATGGTGATTATCCTTCACTGGGATTCTAATTATGGTTAGAATAATATTTATTTTGGGGCTTCTATTTTAGGCAAGTTTTGTTGCATGAACATTTTACACTGTTTATATACTTCTGGCAAATTCAAAGAAATATGTATCACAAAGATCAATAAACAAAAATAATCAAGAAGTAACCTGGATAATGAAGGTTTTGTCCCCAAGGCCAGGAGTGCATCCAATCATACTCATATACGAAGCTTCTTCTGTAAAATTCTGGATTCCATGAAAGACGCCCTGAAAAAACAATTTAAATAAGACATGAATTATACCATATTTTATTATTTCAATAGTCATCACAGTAGTTAAAATAGTGTTTTCCTTGGAGAGAAATGTTACTTACTCTTTTACTTGTTTCAGTCATTTGACTGCAGCATGCTGGAGCACTGCCTTTAGTCGAGCAAATCGACCCTGGGACTTATTCTTTGTAAGCCTAGTACTTATTCTATCAGTCTTTTTTGCCAAACCGCTAAGTTACGGGGACATGAACACACCAGCATCGGTTGTCAAGCAATGCTAGAGGGGACAAACACAGACACACAAACACACGCACATATATATATATATATATATATATATATATATACGACGTGCTTCTTTCAGTTTCCGTCTACCAAATCTACTCACAAGGCTTTGGTCGGCCCAAGGCTATGGTAGAAAACACTTGCCCAAGATGCCACACAGTGGGACTGAACCCAGAACCATGTGGTTGGTAAGCAAGCTACTTACCACACAGCCATTTTTTTATACGTAAACTTTAAAGTAAGATGTGATTCTCTTTTTTTTGTAAAATGCCCTTTGTGACAACGTACACTAATATTTTCGCAGTAAAACTTTTATATGAAAACACTTTTTATATATAAAACTGAATTTTATGTCTATTTTCATATGTATGTGTGTGTGTAGACAGAAAGATAATAGGAATGTTGACTTCCTATATTAAAAAAATAAACTTTCTTTTTATTTTTCCTTTGTGTGTGTGCATGTATGTATATAAATATATATTTGTATGTATGTATGTGTGTGTGTGTATATATATCATCATCATCATCATTGTTTAACATCCGACTTCCATGCTAGCATGTGTCGTGGGGTGCAAAAGTAGGTATACAGTAAGTATCAGATCAATGTTATAATACTTAATTCATTAAAATTATTAGAACATTAAATTATTTAGCCTCATTTTTTTATATTTTCAGTGTCATTAATCATAATACATTTGTCATAACTATAATAATACTTTTATCGTAAACTTTTAATTTTTTTGATTTTCGAGCGAGATCATTGCCAGTGCCACTGGACTGGCTCTTGTGCGGGTGGCACATAAAATACACCATTTTGAGCGTGGCCGTTGCCAGTACCGCCTGACTGGCCTTCGTGATGGTGACACGTAAAAGCACCCACTACACTCTCTGAGTGGTTGGCGTTAGGAAGGGCATCCAGCTGTAGAAACTCTGCCAAATCAGATTGGAGCCTGGTGTTGCCATCTGGTTTCACCAGTCCTCAGTCAAATTGTCCAACCCATGCTAGCATGGAAAGCGGACGTTAAACAATGATGATGATGATGATGAAACCAAGTAAAAGAAAAAATATCTACAGCTGCCCATTACCTCCTCCTCCCTGATTCACTCTTATTTCCCCTTACCTGCATTAAACCAATACCATCTACCATGTCTCCACCCATGTTTACTGCATTCACCTCTGTTCTCATTTCTAACCATCTGTCTCTCCCCATGCACACTCCAGCCAACCTATAGGCCCAATGAAGCTGAATGAATCTGGCATTTCTTGCTAGCCATTGTTGAGATGATTTCATCTGCCTCTGATATATACTGTGCTTTTAAATATAGCATGTCCATAAATGTTATCTCTGGACAGGTACTGCAATTAATGGCTATATTAACTTACTATTGCATATAATATAGATATATATATGTATTTCACTTAGGAATTGCTAGACTAATAACCTAGTGTAGAACACAGTATACATATGCTTCAGAACAAAGCATTATTAGAGTACAGAGTGGCAATAAGAAAATAAGATGACAAAGGAATTAACAATTATCTTGTGAACTTCATTAGCTTACAGCTGTTTCTGCTATAAGATGCAGTAGACTCAAAGTTGAGTGCTTGAGTAACTCCTCATAGCTTCATCAGAGCCTCAAATATAAAGTGCAGTTTATTTGGGAAAAGAATACAGACACACACACACACACGTGCGCGCGTGTTGTTATAGTCCAGTTTGAAATGATAATAAAAAAACAAGTACTCAATACATGCAATACTCTTTTACTTGTTTCAGTCATTTGACTGCGGCCATGCTGGAGCACCGCCTTTAGTCGAATCAAATCGACCCCAGGACTTATTCTTTGTAAGCCTAGTACTTGTTCTATCGGACTCTTTTGCCGAACCGCTAAGTTACGGGGACCTAAACACACCAGCATCGGTTGTCAAGTGATGTTGGGAGGGGGGCAAACACAGACACGCAAACATATGCACACACACACACACATATATATATATATATATATATATATATATATATATATATATGACGGGCTTCTTTCAGTTTTCGTCTCCCAAATCCACTCACAACGCTTTGGTCAGCCCAAAGCTATAGCAGAAGACACTTGCCCAAGGTGCCACGCAGTGGGACTGAACACGAGACCATGTGGTTGGTAAGCAAGCTACTTACCACACACCCACTCCTGAGAAGATTTATTTATGAAATGAATTCCTCTTACAAGACTTGTTCTCAATTTATCTGGGAGATTTGGAGTGTGACCAGAAGTGTCAGTTGTGAGAGTGATTGAATGCAGGTTTAGAATTTACAGGTAATATGAAAAGTTAATAAGGAGAGAAAAATAAATAGACAAGAAGAAAGAGAAAAGAGAAAGAAGAGTGAGGAAAGGGAAAATATGAAGGAGATAGTATCAGAGCCAATTGAGAGAGAAAGGGAGAGAGAATGGATGGATGGATGCACAGAAAGAGAGAGAGAGAGAGAAAAAAAGAAAAAAGAAGGAGAGGGAGAAAGAGAAGAGAAACAAAGAATAAAAAAGAGAGAAAATTTTGGATAAGCAAGACTGATAAACAGGCTGATAGATAATGGATGGAAAGATAGGCAAAAAGATAGACAGCTGGACAAGTTAGCTTAGGAACCAAAAAAGGAAAGAAATTCATAAAGTTGAAATATAAAGAAGAAAATAAAATGGGAACATAAGGAAGAAGTTTCAGTGCCATGTCTGGATGAATTGGTAAGTAGTATTTTAAGCTGACCTATGTTTTGTAGGGAAGGTGAGAGGAGTATCACTGTAAGGTAGTAGAACCAGATTAGAAAGAGGTGTAGTCAGAGGTGAAAACTAAATTTAGTTACTTCACAAATTTGTACTAGATTAAACAATTTCATGCTTGGCTAGAATAGCATAATTTAAGAGAAGAAAAACAAAAAACTTTAGCTAGGGCCAAAGAACTGGATGGAGTCAGATTTAAAATTAATAGCATTATCAAATTTATAAGAAATGAAAATGCTAGATCATCATCGCCGTCATCATCATCATCGTCATTTAACGTCTGCTTTCCATGCTAGCATGGGTTGGACGATTTGACTGAGGACTGGTGGACCAGGAGGCGACACCAAGCTCCAATCTGATTTGGCTAGATCAAGTTAGTTAAGGGAAACAGGGTAAAAGTGTGCATGTGTGGGCATGTAAAAAGCACCATTTGAACGTGATAGTTACCAGCGTCACCTTACTGGCACTTGGGCTGGTGACATGTGAACAAAACATTCAAGCAAGGTCATTGCCAGTATCGCTGGACTGACTCCTGTGCGGGTGGCACGTAAGAACACCATTTGAGCATGGCTGTTTCCAGTACCGCCAGTCCTTAGTCAAAT
>NC_068985.1:17349035-17360453 GCF_001194135.2 Octopus bimaculoides
CTCTACATCCCTCTCTCAGCTGAGAGGTCCTAGTTTTTGGTAAGCTCATGGGTGCTGGTGTACCCATGCCATGCAAAAGCTCCTGTGCTGGCATCACACAAAGGTTCCTGTGCTGGCGTCACACAAAAGCTCCTGTGCTGACACCATGCATAAGCTCCTGTGCAGGTGCCACACAAAAGCTTGTTTAACGTCCGCCTTCCATGCTGTCATGGGTTGGACGGTTTGACTGAAGACTAGCAAGCCAGGAGGCTGCACCAGGCTCCAATCTGATTTGGCAAGGTTTCTACAGCTGGATACCTTTCCTAATGCCAACCACTCCAAGAGTGTAGTGGGTGCTTTTTATGTGCCACCAGCACAAGAGCCAGTCAGCCAGCACTGGCATCAACCACACTCAAATGGTGCTTTTTACGTGACACCAACACACACCAATATATATCATCATCATCATCGTTTAATGTCTGCTTTCCATGCTAGCATGGGTTGGACGACTTGACTGAGGACTGGTGAAACCGGATGGCAACACCAGGCTCCAATTTAAATTTGGCAGAGTTTCTACAGCTGGATGCCCTTCCTAACGCCAAACACTCAGAGAGTGTAGTAGGTGCTTTTACGTGTCACCTGCACGAAGGCCAGTCAGGCGATACTGGCAACGGCCACGCTCGAAATGGTGTCTTTTATGTGCCACCCGCACAAGCCAGTCCAGGGGCACTGGCAATGATCTCGCTTGAAAATCCTACGGAGGCCAGTCAGGCGGTACTAGCAACGGCCACGCTCAAAATGGTGCATCTTATGTGCCACCTGCACAAGAGCCAGTCCAGGGGCACTGGCAACGATCTTCTCGCGCACAGCACATTTCCAAATATATATATAGTTCAAAAACACAATAACAAAAAAACAACAAAGTGAGGACGTGATATGGATAGTATTATTGGACGCTCAGGAAAGGAAAGAGAGAGTGTATGACGTTTCGGGCATATATATATATATATATATATATATATATGGCTGACTGCCGACAGATTTCTCTGCTTTTAAAGAAGAAAAGGATTTTATCCTTTATATCTATACTGTTCCGTATCTATGCGTTGAATAAATTTATCTTTCTAATTGTTCTCCAATACATTTCAACGCTTGTTTGTTTACATACGGTGTAACCTATACGACATCTAGCATTCCTGGATGATTCTATTACTTCTTAAATTGCAGAAGAATTTGACGGTCAGCCTGTTTAGCTTAAATGGTAAAGCATTCCAACAAGATATTGGAGGGATGCGAGTTCACTCCTCATGGATGGCTGCCGACAGATTTTTTTGCTTTTAAAAAGGAAAAAGGATTTATCCTTTATATATATATACTGTTCAGTATCTATGCGTTGAATGAAATTTATCTTTCTACTTGTTCTATATATATATATATATATATATATATATATATACATATATATGTGTTAAAGATTGGTTTCACACGTAAAAAATAATAAAGATAGTCAATTTGTACTTACACGTCCTGTAGCTGATGTTCTGCCATGGATACCACCCTGTGTAATTGGTTTTCCAGTAACACACGCATTAGCATTGATATCATAATGACCTACCAACAGAAAAAAAAAATAACATGCAGTCAGATTAAAACAATTATTATGCACAGATATGCTACAAATAAGTGTAATTTTCATTGGTAGTTATTATAACACACAAATTTTCTGTATTATAGACATACATTTAAAAGGTCTTCTGAGGTATATTATATTTAGAACAAATTTTATATAACTTACAGCAATGACTGATTTTAGTGTCTCAACACAGTATAATACTCTTTCATTGAGTTTTACTCTATCAAAATACCAAAAAAGGTAAAATACAAAGCAGCATAAACTAAATAAAGGTCCTTTCACCATGTCTATTATATAATATTACAATGCTAATATTATGACATCAATAATTTGTAAAAAGTGTTTCTAGACAAGACTTATTACTTCATATTCTGTTTCAAAAAGTTTTGTAAACTTGGTTGGCTCAGAATTCATATTGTCTAGCAGGAAGTTGATAGCAATGCTATTATAAATAATTCTGCCTTATAAATATTATGTCATTTATTTAGCATTTCAATGCATTGTGTATCATTTTAAAAATAGTTTTACTTGATATTATTTTAACAGAAAATACTAAGTGACTTCATAAAATCATTGTTTGTAATAGTAAGATTTTGACAATAAATCCAACCAATTATAATAATACTGACACTTGAGGAGCGCAAAGTAAAAGAGAAAATGACAGTTATTTGCTAAGACTTTACCTAATGTCTGTGCAAAAGTATCAGCAATCCAACTCATCTCTCTCTCACCAGTCCCCATGTCTGGAGCTGGTACATCAATACCAGGACCTGTAAAGAAAATAAAAATCATCTTAAAATATGTCACAAACAGAAAATCACAAACTTCAGAATATTATCAAAACCTGTTTAGCAATTAAAACATGTGGTTCTTTATATATTTCAATGAATTTTTCTGATGATGCGTACACATGCACACTTACATACTTCGAAATTGATATCAGAACGAAATGACACTGAAAGTAAAAAAATGGAGGAAGCAGAACTTGAAACTAAAAATTTAAGATTAACATTAATTTATGAGGATTTTATAACAGAGCTCAAATTTCCTATGTCATACATACATTAGTTTCAAGTATTACGTACCAGTTTTATCATTAACCAGGAGATCAGATAAAAGTAAATGTTTTTGTAACATTATAATGACAGAGATATGTGACAAAGCACTAAAATTTGCTCATTTATATTTGAGATTGGTGACATGGAGCACAGTTGATATTCAGTTGTTAACCAGAGAAATCAATATTTGCAAGAAATAAATTCCAGTGAATTGACAGAGAGGAAACTTTAAGTATTACAGACAGTGTCAAGCCTCAATGATGAGACACTAAAGGCATTGAAAGGAAAAGAAACAGCTGCACCGATGGAGGTGGTCTGCATTTAGCTAGTTCAGCATGGTTAGTCCACATTACTCCCTAAGGAGTACAGGGCTAGTTTCTGGTTTCTCTGGTGTATATACCATATTTTAATGTGTATAAGGACCCCCTAATTTTGGGGGCTTAAAATTTGGAAAAAGAGCTGGTGTTAGGAAGGGCATCCAGCTGTATAAAACAAAGTAACAAACTTATAAGTGAGATATGGACCTCTAACCCATGCAAGCATAAACTATGAGGATGACTATAATATAGTTTTGACTCATTATTTTTATGTTTAGTGCCAATACGCCAATATAGCTAAGGTTATGTGCTTCTTCATCTAGTTGTAAACTTCACCATCATTTAATGTCTGATTTTCATGCAGGCATGTGTTGGACAGTTTGACAGGAGCTGGCCAGGCTCTATGCCTGTTCTGGCATGGTTTCAAGGGCTAGATGCCCTTCCTAATGCCAACCATTAGAATTCAATCAAAATATTGACAATGGTATAAGACCTATATTAAATGATTCATTCTATTTTGAAACAATGCCAGCAACTTTGTGGGAAGGAGGCAGTTGATTACATCGACCCCAGGACTTGACTGGTACTTTATTTTACTGAAAAAAATCAAAGGCAAAGTTGACCTCAGAGCATAAAAAGCTGTAAGAAATATTCCTAAACATTTTGTTCGATGTGATAACAATTCTGTCAACTTGTTGTTTTCACTCTGCTGAGTGGTTGGTGTTAGGAAGGGCATCCAGCTGTAAAAATCCTGCAAAAACAGTCACAGAAGTCTGGTGCAGGCTTCTACCTGGCTGGCTCTTGTCAAACCGTCCCACCCATGCCAGCAAGGAAGGTGGACATTAAATGATGATGATGATGATGAATGACAAAAAATTATTGAACTTTATACAATGTGAAAGTAATTTAGAAACCCCATGTCATGACCTTTCATATCTTTTGGAGAACACTTTAGATTTATAAATGATAAGATGCTTTCATTCAGAATTTAAAGTTGATCTTTAGTTCACTAATTTATCTTAAAACTTATATATTAATATATTAGAGTACATTATAACAACAACAGAACATTTACTGAAGAGGATACTCAACACTAAAAGTTTAAAAAAATTTAATCATAATTATTCAATCATCAAATTTGCAGATTAAACACTGATTAACTGGCATCAAGTGAAACAAAATCCTAGTATAAAAGAATAATTAGTTTACAATACACTAATATTTTGTAATTTGTTTCCTATTGATGACTAGTTATATAAGAGAGGCATAAGATATTAAGTGGAGGCATATGGCCTAGTGTTTAGAGCAGCAGACTCGTGGTCGTAGGATTGTGGGTTCAAATCTCAGACCAGATGATGTGTGCGTTGATGAGCAAAACACCTAAACTCCACGTGGCTCTGGTAGAAGGTAATGGCGAACTTCTGCCGACTCTTTCACCACAACTTCCTCTCACTCTTTCCTCCTGCATCTAGCAGCCCACCTGTGACAGACCGGTGTCCTGTCCAGGTGGGGAACCTATACACCATTGAAACCGGGGAACTGGCCCTTATGAGCCAGGCATGGCTCAAGAAGGAACAAACAACATAAGATACTGAGCATCAAATTAAAAAAAAACATATTCTGGTCAATAAAACCAAAATTTCTTTGCAAGTTTTATTAAATTTCACATCCTTTTTCCTGATTTGTCTTAAAATCATAGTTAAATGACTCAGATTTCATAACTAGCTGTTCATCATATACATGAACTAGAGAAGGAAATTTTTTTTCCCCCAGCAAGAAGAGGCTTTCAACCTATATTATATGAAACAATAAACTAGTACATTAATGATTCATTATCTCTCTATTATCAATTAGAGGAGCTGCAATTAAATAAAAGAGAATCCATTAAAACCCAGGTCTGGAGGAGCTGCAACAAAAAACCTCTACATGGCCATTCCACTTGCTATAAATAGTAGCTAAATCTCCCTCAAACAATACCCTACCACAGTGCTTTTCAACTTGTTCATTGTAAAACTGTCCTAAGTCAGAATATTTCAAATGATTTTTCGCATTTACATATTAAAATTTAAATATTAATGACCTAGTTTCACTGTGCACAATTGTTCTCGCATGAAAGTTCCAATATATTCTATCTAATGGTTATATGTTGTTTAATTTTAAGAAGGTAAATTCATAGGTACAAGCATAGGTAGTTGTTAAGAAGTTAGCTTTGCAATCCCCTGGTTTCAGGTTCAGTCTTGCTGCATGGTACCTTGAATAAGTATCTTCTATTATAGTTCCAAACTAACCAACGCATCATCATTTAACACCTGTCTTCCACGCTGGTATAGGTCAGATGTTCAACAGGATCCAACAAGGCAGAGGGAGGAGTGTGTTGAGCTCCAATGTCTGCTTGGGAATGGTTTTACAGCCAGATACCCTTCCTACAGCAGGACCACTTTACAGAGCATAGGTGCTTTTTCCATAGAACCAGCAATAGTGAGGTCACTACGTAACTTACAAAACTAAAGTGCTGCTATGATTGATGGGAGTATAGTAGAGAGGGGGGCAGCAGTTTGCTAGAGAGGTTAAAATATGACAGAGGAACAGGAACTGGTTTATTGCCGTTGACAAGATACGTGCCTAATTCAGTAGGAATAGGTAAAGTTTGCAAGATCTTGGGAAGAGAGAGATGATTAGAAATGGGGATAGAGGTGAATATAGTGAATGGAGAATAAGCAGTGAGGTAAGCATGGTGGATGGTAAATATCAGTTAATGGGGAGGTGTTAAGAAATAGAAGTGACTCAAGGAAGGATGTGATGGGTGGCAGTAAAAAAAAAATAGTGAAAAGCAGCAGAATTATAATAAAATTGTGGGTAGGAATATGATGGATGGGGTGAGTAGGTAAAGGTTATAAGGAGGAGACAGAGAAACATACAGTGAAGAATGAAGGCGATGTGAGATACATAGGGGTAAGTGGCTAACGGGGGAGGGATATGATGAATGGCACATATGAGACGATGTTAAGAATGATATATGGGTGTTAATAGGACATTCAGGAGAGGGAGAGACAACAGGTAGCAGAGAAAGGAGGATAAGTGAAAAATAAGAGTGAGGGAGGATGATATTGAGAAAGAAGGATGGAACATCAAAAGTGGTCCCAGGGAGGGGAAGAAATAACTGGTAGCACAGGAAAAAAGGAATTAAATATGTACTTTTGTTTTCATTTAATGCAATAGTTAGACGAGTGCTGGAGAGAAGAGTGACAGAGATGAGAGGATAGGGAGGGCTTGATAGGGACAAATTGGGTGCAGGGCTAGTTGCATGTGTAACCAGTAAACAATGCTTTTAGGACCTTAGTTTTGCTGTGATGGGTGAGTCTTCTTGAGCTTAACACAATGCCAAGCATCTCAGTTCTCTGTCATCTCATTCATGAGGCTCAACATCCTGAGGTCAGCATTCACTACTTCACTTCACATCTTCCTTGGTTTCCCATATCCACAGGTTCCATCCACTTTATACAGCCATCCTCATCTTTATGCAACACATGTTGCATGCATGCATATATGTGTGTGTATATGTGTGCATGTGTCTCACCACTTGATAAACCTAGTGTAGGTTTGTTTACATCCCTGTTACTTAGTGGTTCAGCAAAGAAAAACAAAGAGGGAGAAAGTGAGAAAATGAATACCACACTTTAAGTTCTTGGTCCAAATTGATCAACTAAAACTCTTAAGACAACATGCTTGCAGTCCAATGACTAAAAAAAAATTGAAAGATATAGCATGTTGCCTCATATTTTAATGAAACAGAATGTATCATAATCTTTGAAAGGCTGGAAAGTATTGCTTTTCCATCTTGAAAAGAACATTACACATGTGATCAAAGTACATCATCTGAAGAAAGAAAATATGAGATGGTCATGTCTAGGACATCCTTCGTC
Organism: Octopus bimaculoides; assembly: GCF_001194135.2. NCBI lineage: Eukaryota > Metazoa > Mollusca > Cephalopoda > Octopoda > Octopodidae > Octopus > Octopus bimaculoides. The sequence continues at coordinate 17,355,946 of NC_068985.1, forward strand.
AAGGATGCTTTGCAATGAAACAACATTTGTACAGTTTAGATTTTAATGAAATCGGATTATGCATCATTTTACTTACCTATGAAACCTTTTTTAGACAATTCTACAGCCAATCTACGAGTGATTTTTTCAAGTTCATTTTCAGTGTATTTACTTGGATCAATGCGAACACCAGCTTTTGCACCGCCAAATGGCACATCAACACATGCACATTTGTAGGTCATAAGAGCAGCCAAAGCTTTTACCTCGTCCAAGTTGACATCCATACTAAAACGGATACCTGTAACAGAACATAAAAACGATAGTAAATCAGTTTTTCTTTTATAATTTTTTTTTTGTTTAATTCATTTTTTTTTTTTTTGTATAGCAATTCTTCACTTTTTTGATACCAACTGGTTGGGAGTTTACCCTTGGGCCTATAGTACAAATTTATTCTTTTAAAGAGATCTACATTAAAATTTTCCCTTCAAAATTTCATTTTCCATACATCAGCTTAATAATGACAGAGTTAATTTTCATTATTTTTTTTTTAATTAATTGAAATAAAAAGGGTGTAAATTTTAGCAGAAATATGGCAGCAAAAGGTCTAAAGAATATTCTTAATAAGAATAAAAGGTTCAACCTAATTCAATAAATCCTAACCAATTACTATTACTAACTATAATTGATTATAACCCCCTGTGTGGTAGCTTATTAAATAGATTCCTTATTCATTAGTACTGACCTTAATCCACTGCCCTAATTGGTCCTTAGGTGCTTCTATAGCAGACATTCAGGCCTCAACTACTAAGAATAATGTTCTCCTACAAGCCATAGAGGCCCTGAAACAGAAAGTGGGCCCTGCCCTTTCTTTTCTGACTTAACTATTAAAAGAAAATGTGGTTAAGAAGCTCACTTTGAAACAAAATGGTTTCAGGTTCAGACACATTGTGTGGCACCAGGAGCAAAGTGCCTTTTGCTATAGCCCCAGACTGACCAATGCCTTGTGAGTAAATTTGGTATATATAAACTGTGTTGAAGCTTGTTGCATGTGTATGTATGTGAGTGTGCGTCTTTGTGCTTGTCCATCCCACCACTTGACAACCAGAATTGGTTCATTTACATTCCTGTAACTTAGTGGTTTGGCAAAAGAGACCAGTGGACCAAAAAAATCACTGAGGTTGATATTTTCTTGGCTAAATCCTTCAAGAGTCTATCCTTAGTGAAGTCAGGACAAAATAACTGATAATGTACCACACTCAATGGTTGAGAAGTAGAAACTAGATAAGAGAAATCATAAAAGTTTCGAGCTAATATACAAAATAAGGCAGGATGGAGTTTATAGATAATCTTGTTTGGTTTTAGGTTAACAAGAGCAGAGCAGACCAAAGATCAATGTCATTCCAGCTATGACTGTCTAGTTTTTTTATTTTAAGTGTAGTGTATCTATTTAAGTGTAGTGTATCTATTTAAGTGTAGTGTATCTAAAACTACATTGTGTGATCTTCCTTTTTTAAGACAAACCGCTATGAGAGATTCGGTTACCAGTCAAGTGACCACTTAGAGCAGGTATGAGTAATGCTTTTCAAGAAGTGGGCTGCATGAGACAGGGTTCATTATTCAAGCAGGCCATACTACCAAAAAAGATTCAAGGTAATTTTTTTGTTAGGTGTACCATTCAGATGAATACTGCCAGAATGTAGAAATCACATGGTGTATTTCATGTGAGCCAAGCATTATAGATGATAGACTGATACAGAATCACTAATTCTAACTTACATCTGCTGACCTAGAAAAGACTTTTGATAAGAGACCACCATCTCTTATCATGATGTATAAAGAAGTTAAGGAAATAGCTACACATTAATTAACAGCTTGTGACAAATGTTGAGGTTATGTAAAGAAAACTAAAAGCAGCGTCAATTGTGACCATGGGTTCAAAGAGGAGTTCAAGATGGTGATTCTAAGTTCTCTCTTTATCCCAATCCTTGACATCAACATCATCATCAGGTCCCAATGTCAGCTTAGGCATGGTTTCTACAGCTGGACGCCCTTCCTAACATCAACCACATTACAGTATGTATTCAGTGCCTTTTCCATGACACCAGTATTAGTGAAGTAGCCAGGTAACTTGCAAAATAAAGTGAACAAAGGCGTGGGAGGTACATGAATGAAAACTACGGGGCTCAGAACAAATTCAATGCAAGAGGTAATGAATAAGTCTTAAGTATAGAAAAAAGAAAGTAATAATGATCACATTGATAGTTCAATCATTTCTATAGGATTTGTCAAAAGTCAATAGTGTCAAAGAAATGGTTATGTTGGAGGAGTGTAGGAAGAACCAAACTGAAAGGAGACAACCGACAGTTTAATTGTATCACGTGGTCTGTTTAGTGACAGTACAAGCAGCTCAGGAAGAAAGAACATCAACTGATCAGATGTTTCGCAGAAGTAACTATGTTCTGCTACTGAGGAAAACTAATTACTTTTTAGCTGTGAAGCTGATGAAAGACAATGTAGATGGATTTTAATAATAAATCAATTTTCTTTCTATTGAAAAAGATAGTATATTATTTGTACATTGTGTGCACATGAAATGAGGTCAGTAACCAAAGAAACTGAACATACAAAAAAAAATAAAAATTACAATATCTACTAAAATGAACTCGTATGACAAGTTGAGCACCTTTGAGCTAACATGATTTATCTCGCTTCACTCCTTTTCTGTATCAATATAACATCACTGAAAACGTCCTCGGAGTGAGAGTCTTGACAACGCTAGCAAAATACAGATATTACAGAAATCAAGAAAATATCAACAATATTACACTAATTACTTATAAATAACCCCTTGCTAAAACCATTCTTCCCTTACATAATGTTAACGTCTTATAGTTTCCACATTGCAAACAAAATTTTGTTTTGGTTAACAGGATCAGGAAATCATGAATAGTTAGTGATGTTATTATATAAGTTACAAGCAGACGGCTGCTCATACATTTGACATGATGTACCCCACACCACATTTGTGCAAATGTGAACTTGACACAAAGGTTATCCACGTCATTTACCAATAATTTCAACATGTGTATCCACTACTGGCTTGAAACCACCTTCTGCTTCAATCATAACCAACAAAAATAGTTTTTAATTAAGGAGCTTCTACATGGATGCTGATAGAAATAGCACCTAACTTTCAATTAGCACTTCTACCATCCCAAATATGCTAAGGGCATTATATAATGGAGTCCTAAAATTGCGTGATGCTTAGAGCAGGAATATCTTTAGCCATAGATCAATTTAGAGTTAATCTAAAATTTAACAGCAACGCTTTTTATATCTCTAAACTAGCAGTAGTATACCACCTTCATCTCAACCCACCTTCTAATTTATTATGGTCACCGATATTGTCTAAGCGCAGACGATTCTTTCATCTACACAGCTGCACGCCTATGGGTTCCACACAGTTCACCTGTATTAAACGTGCTAAACTTTCATTATTACACCCGTCTCATAAGACCGTGTAATTTCTGATCGGCGAACTTTGGAGAAAGAAAGGGGGCAAGGAATTGGGTGGTTGTTTTTGTCCCAAAACTTTAATTAAATACATTTTTGTCTCCTTCCCACCCCCAAATTCCATGCCCTTTTTTTTTTTGTTACTATGTCTCTCCCACCCTCTTCAGTGAATATCGTTAATGGTGTGATCGGATTTTGGCTATCCCCCTCCCCAACCTTTTTCACTTTTCCTTCACATCAACCTACTTCTAAATCAAACGCATTCCGATGAAGGTGATACTAGTGCAATTACTGATGCATATAGATCCTATTCTCAGCTAAATGACAGTGTGTGTGTGTGCGTGTACGTGCGTGCGCGCGTCAGAGAGAGTGGATGAATGAATGCGTCCCATCCATAATTTATTGTTATGGTTATCCTAGATTCCTAAAATCCTATTTGATCAACAGAGCAAAACACCTGTTTGTGATTCGAGTTCACACCTTGAAAGAATTATTGAAACAAGTACACGGAAACATTATTAAAAAGTTTCGATTTCGAATTTAATATTTGCTTTCAAAGCTGGCACGTTCGGTTATACAACTGAGCACTGCAACTATATATCTTTAGATATTTCTTTGTATCTGATACAGTCATCTCAAATCATCTTGATTCACATAATTATATCCATTGATGAAGATTCAAATTTACGTAAAAACACAAAAAGAAAAATTAAATTCCTTAATTTATTTTAGTAACAAGAATCTAGCACTGAACACTTAATATGTATTTTCATTTTAAAACATTATTTCTGCGCAGATATTAAAAGTGAAAGTTTATACTGGAAGCGAACCAACATATATTGTTTGTTGTATATTACTGCTAAATATAATAAACCTCGAAAGAATATCTTCACGGATTCTCTTTTTCCTTTCTTAATTTACAAAATATAAGATGTGCTTATTTTTCATAAAGTCATGAGTTTTTCTGCAATAAAACATAACCAACTGTTCTAGTGTTGAAACACATATATGTGGAT
>NC_068985.1:17360463-17363833 GCF_001194135.2 Octopus bimaculoides
ACTTTGTCTTACGTCCACGAAACTTTAATATAGAGTCCAAATGTTATTTCAACCAAATGTACAGAATACTACTATCATTTATTCACGCACTCGTCTAGGCATTATAAATAGTTGATTAAAAAGGTTTTTAGTTTACATATAGGCTATATACAGGATTAAAAGCTCTATATGAAAAAAAATATATATTAAGCACAAAATATGTCCCATGCATTATCAAAAATGTTGATATTTTAGAAAGAAAAAAAAAAAACAAGTTTAAAAACTATGGTGCCAGAAATAAATTTTAAGGTCCAATATGTTATTGAGTTGAGACATGCAATGTCAAAGGGTGAATGGATCATTTGACTTTTAAAGAAGCCAAAAACGAGAGCTTCAGAAGGGAAACAATTTGGGAGTCAGCCAGTAGCTGGCAATAAAACGGATGAATAAATGTTGGAAGATTTAATTAGATTAATAAAGACAAATTTACACACACGCGCATGTATGTAAATATGTATGAACTATGATTTTGGCAAGGTCCAGCTAGCTAATATCACTTTATATAAATATGCCCTTGAAAAAAAAAAGTATTAAACATCACAATCGCATCCCTAAAAATCAGAGCTCTTACGAAGTTTAAAATATATATTATAATATATATATATATATATATACATATATATATATCTACATATATACATCTACATATACACATATATATATACACACACATATATATATATACATATATACACATATATACATACACACACACACACACACATATATATATATATATATATATATATCCAATAACTTGCCATGTAACAGATGCGTTTTGTTAGTATCAAATAAGCTGAGGTTGTCTTTGTATCACGAGAGATTGCATTCTTTAAGAATTATTTTATGCTGCCTTTTGCTCTGGAACCCAATTATTACGTGTCAAATAATATGTAAAACGTTCATCAGATGTAGATGACGATGGCAGCTGAAGAGTATTAACAATGTAGTGGGTCAAAATAATTGAAATAAATGACAGGACAGAGTGGAATTTGTAAGGAAATATATCACATCGTATTTAACAAAAAAAAAATCAAAGTAAAAACAAAAGTGACTTGACAGGCTTTATTGATGAAGATGATCATCAAAGACAAATAATTACAGTGTGAAATGGTTATCAACATCAGCTGAATAATTCATAGAATAAATACATTTTGAAAGCGTGATGAGCAAAACTAGGACAGAAAAGACGGTTATTAATTGAATTAAATCAAAAGAAAGCTGTTTGTTGTACGAAAAGGAAATGAGGTTGGGTTTATTTCGCTGTTTAGGCGTGTCAACAAAATGATGATCGAAAGTAAAAAAAATAACACATTTTAATTGTTAAAGGTTTATGAACATCTTTGTTTATATATATATATATATATATGTGTGTGTGTGTGTGTGTAACAAGAAGTATAGTTATGCTTTAGTGTTCTTTTAAGATATATGAAACACGTGAAACAAGCACCTTTGACGAACAACACTATTAAAAGTTTTATAGCGTTAATTTCGAAAAACATCAGCTAAACTTCTTTAATTTATTGAACAAGACACAAATTACGGATGTTGTTGAAAAACTATTCATGTTCAAATGTTATACAGAGGAGTGGTTTAATTTCACACTATAAAATGGTTATTACTCATAGAATACTAAATTATTGTTTACTTCATTGATGGCTACATGAGAATATGGGTAGGTAGATAGATAAATACACTGATAGATAGATAGATTGAGAGATAGATAGAGAGATAGATAGAGTGATAGATAGATATAAGGAGTAAACAAAATCTTTCACGGTAATATTTTTAAACTCTTACCTCCTTTACAAGGTGTTCGGTGGTGGCTGTGTTGGGCCCTGTAAGCTTCAATCATTTCGATGTCACCATTATCTCTTTTTAGGGGAAAATTTAAAGCGACGACTGCATTACAGGGTTTAATAATTCTAAGTATCCCACGAACCTTTTCTAACTTTTGATCTGGTGTCAATTTGCCTTTCAATTCCTGAGCAAAACTTTCCTCTATAATACAAGTGGCTCTGTCAAAGAATTTTTCCACCATTTCGAAGAAACTTGGTTCCTCGGTTGCTGTGCTATTGGAACGATTGGATACGAAAATGTTCGATTTCCTAAGAATATTTGACGAAACAGCAGCTGAGCCATCGCATCCATACCTGGCAATAATGCTGCGACAGTTGTTTGAAAAGGCTTTTGATAACATCTCTACTTTGTAAAAAGAAAGAAGTCAAAAGTCTTCTTTAATCCACTTTTTTTTTTACCGAAGCTGAATGCAGCTATGGAGAGAGAAACCACAGACTGATGTTGCCTCGAACACGATTGACAACCTAAACACACGTCTTGCTGTTTAATTCAGTCGAATCACTAAGTGCTTCTGTCCTTGAAACGACCGAATCTAGGAGGAGTGGTTTTTACAAACAGCTTATCTACCAATCAAAAGGTCGAAATGCATAGGCAGGCGCAATGACCAGAGGATCCATATATAACATAGTCACACGTGCGTAGGTAAATATATTTCTCAATAGGCAAACACCGGTGTAAGGAGGAAAGAATAGTTAATGTTTTTTTCTGATGATACCGAATCGCGGATATTTGTTGTGTATGTGTGTGTGTGTATATATATATATATATATATATATATATATATATATATATATATATATCGTTTTTGAAGATTCTTGATGTGAACTCTTGTGTTGAAGGAGATTTTGCTTCATCACAGGAGGGTCGTTACGCTAATATTAAACACATGCACTGTTTCAATTTCACTTCTTTATTGTTTCTCATTTCTTGGCTACCTATTTAATCAACTAAGTAATCAACTGTGCGATTAATCATTCGGTTAATCAATCAATTAGTATCATCATCATCATTTAACGTCTGTTTTCCATACTGGCATGGATTGGATGGTTTGACATGAGCTGGTAAGGCCAATTCCTATACCACGCTCCATTATCTGTTTTAACATAGTTTCAACTGCTGGGTGCCCTTCCTAACGCCCGCCACTTTACAGAATGTATTGGGTGCTTTTTCTTTTGTAGCACCAGCACTAGTGCTTTTTATGTGGCACCAGCACTGGTGCTTTTTATGTGGCACTATCCACAACAGGGTCACCAAGTAGCTGACAAAACAACCATGCATACATATATACATATATATATATGGTTGGCGATAGGAAGGGCATCCAGCTGTAGAAACTCTGCCAAGTCAGATTGGAGCCTGGTGTAGCCATCTGGTTCGCCAGTCCTCGGTCAAATCGTCCAACCCATGCTAGCATGGAAAGTGGACGTTAAACGATGATGATGATGATGATGATGATATATATATATATATA
>NC_068985.1:17364026-17373546 GCF_001194135.2 Octopus bimaculoides
AAAAATTCTTCTGATAGAATAAATGGGTTAATAGAAACCAATGTAGCAAAGAACACAAAATAACTGTGGTTAGCTCCTGTTTTTAAGGCAGGAACTCCTTGAAATTTTGGGTATTTGAGTATATTTAAGAATTTAAGGATATAATCGGTCATAATGTCTTACGTTTAAGATGATTCCCATGCTTTCCCTGATGAGAAGGTTACAATTTTAATATGAAAGATCCCTATGGATCACACAGGTTGTAATCCTTTGAAACATATGTAGGAATAAAGTATGCAATTATAACATGCGTTTTCTCCAATCCTTAAATTCTTACATATATATATATATATATATATTTATATATGGATAGGTATAGATATAATATAGATAGATAGATGTTTATCATCGTCATTGTTTAATGTTTTTCTTTCCATGCTGGCACGAGTTGGACAGTTTGACTGAGAACTGGCAAGCCAGGAGGCTACTACAATAGGCTCCAATCTGATCTGGCTAGGTTTCTACAGCTGGATGCCCTTCCTAATGCCAATCACTCCAAGAGTGGGTGCTTTTTATGTGCCACCAGCATGGGTGCCAGCCAGGTGGCACTGGCATCGACCACACTCCAATGGTGCTTGTTACATGCCAGCATGGGAGCCACTCAGGTGGCACTGGCACTGACCACTCTAGAGAGAGAGAATGTTAGTTATAGCCAGTTCATAGGGTTACCCAGGGTTTCATGTCCAGAAAGCGCTTGGCTTTACACACATCTCATCAGACCCTAATGGTCAGTGGCTCTACTGCTCTATAACTTCTCTTTCAGATTTATGATTTACTGATGATATATATATATATATATATATATATATATATATATATATATATATATGGGAGAATATACGAAAAAACAACAACAGACGAGGACAGGTGGTGTAAATAACAAAAGGATGTATTAGTATGACGCCCGGGAATACGGAAAGTCTTTGACGTTTCGAGCTACGCTCTTCAACAGAAAGAATACGGAGACAAGGAGAAAAACACGGAGAAAAAAAATTGATATATATATATATATATCTTGTCCTGTTTTTTTTGTTGTTCAAAAAAAAAGTTTGTTTTCTGTTTTTGTTTCTCATTGTGTTTTTTTGTGATGTCCTGTACCCATATATGCATATGTATACTTATAGATGTAGGTATGTACATATATGTATGGATATATGCATATATTTATATATTATTTCTATTATTATATGATCGAACGCCACGCATCTTTCTCTATGTATGTATGTATGTATATATATATCATCATCGTTTAACGTCTGCTTTCCATGCTAGCATGGGTTATATATATGTGTGTGTGTGTATATATATATAGGAAGATAGATAGATAGATAGGTATACGTACATACACACACACACACACATATATATATACATACAGGCACCTGTGCCAGTGCAGCGCTAACAGCACCATCCGAGTAGGATCACTGCCAGAGCAGAGCACCATTTGAGCATGATCGTTACCAGCGTCGCCTTACTGGCACTTGTGCCAGTGGCACGTGAACAAAGCATTCGAGCGAGGTCGTTTCCAGTGCCGCTGGACTGACTCCTGTGCAGGTGGCACATAAAAAACACCACTTGAGCATGGCCATTTCTAATACCGCCTGTCTGGCCCTCATGCCGGTGGCACGTAAAAGTATCTGCTACACTCTTGGAGTGGTTGGCGTTAGGAAGGGCATCCAGCTGTAGAAACTCTGCCAAATCAGATTGGAGCCTGGTGTAGCCATCTAGTTCACCAGTCCTCAGTCAAATCATCCAACCCATGCTAGCATGGAAAGCGGACGTTAAACGATGATGATAATGATGATATCCAAGAAAGTTAAGAGTTGTGAAACCAACCCACTAAGGGATAATCATCATCATCATCATCATCATCGTTTAACGTCCGCTTTCCATGCTAGCATGGGTTGGACGATTTGACTGAGGACTGGTGAAACTGGATGGCAACATCAGGCTCCAATCTAATTTGGCAGAGTTTCTACAGCTGGATGCCCTTCCTAACGCCAACCACTCAGAGAGTGTAGGATAATATCCATCCAATATACTGCCAGAAGAATACCCAATTATTATTACACTAGTGTTTTTTCTTTGTATTACCAAGTGCAATAAATGGGTGCGGGTAAAGAGATATTTTACCATTAATTTATATAGCAATAAGAAAATGGAGGAGAATAGGTGGTATTCATCAATTTGCAGACATTGTATTGTGTGTTTGTATTTTGTTATTATTGTCCTTTTAGTAAACAAATAAACAAGTAAATTGACATAATACAATGTCTGCAAGTTGATGAATATCACCTATTCCTCTCCATTCTCTTATTGCTATATATATGTTTGTATGTATATGATATTTTGAATGCATTTAATAAGTAATATATGTATGTGTCAGTGTGTATTGCGGTCTAGACATCACGTGATGGTTATAATTGGGATGCATTGTTATACAAGTGAGATTGTTCATTTCCAGTCATCTGTGTAAAGCATGACTAGCTCTGGTTAAGTAACACCTTGCTTGGAAACAGGTGAGTGTTGGTGAGAGTTGTTGAAAACATGCTTCAACAAATTCCATCTGACCTCTGCAACCATGGAAAAGTGGGCATCATTAAATGATGATGATATCTATATATCTATATATGCATACACATGCACACGCATGCATATGCATATGCATACATGCATACATACATACATACATATGTACATATCTACGTACATATATATATGCATGCATACATACACAAACACATACGTACATACATATACATACATGCATGCATGCATACATACATACATACATACATACATATATACATGTATACATACATGCATGCATACATACATACATACATACATACATACATACATGCATACATACATTCATACATACATACATGTCCATGGTCTCAGATCTGTTTTGGTGTCATATGAAGTACGAATTGTGAGACTGAAAAAACAACATCTGCATCAGAGGAAAGAGACCAGTATCTATCTTACCCAATTTGTGACCACAAAATCAACAACATAATTAGGAAAGCCAATGAACTTGAGGGGAGGTATGAAATAAGAGCTGATACAGATATTTCCTCAAGGAGCACTGATAAAATCTATTTATCAGAACAACAGAAAAAAAAAATGAACCAGTTCACTGAGAAGGGAGTACATGTGTACTTGGCATGTAAAACACAAGCCATAAAAGATAATTAATCATGGAAAAAGCTTGGCATGGAGTTCCAACAAGTTTATGACATCAAACTTTGAAGGCTACATCCAAGCATTCCGAGAACAAGATGTTCACACCAAGTTGTTGTTGGCATCCCGTCGCTTGCGACATTGAGGGTTCCAGTTGATCCGATCAACGGGGCAGCCTGCTCGTGAAATTCATGTGCAAGTGGCTGAGCACTCCACAGACACGTGTACCCTTAACGTAGTTCTCGGGGATGTTCAGCGTGACACAGAGTGTGACAAGGCTGGCCCTTTGAATTACAGGCACAACAGAAACAGGAAGTAAGAGTGAGAGAAAGTTGTAGTGAAAGAGTTCAGCAGGGTTTGCCACCATCCCCTGCCGGAGCCTCGTGGAGCTTTAGGTGTTTTCACTCAATAAACACTCACAACGCCCGGTCTGGGAATCGAAACCGTGATCATACGACTGCGAGTGCACTGCCCTAACCACTGGGCCATTGTGCCTCCACTCACACCAAGTAATTACAGCCTAAAAGGCAGGAAACATTGACAGACAACAAATGTAGGACTTGCAAGATCAAGACTGAAGACATCGACGACATTATTAACAACTGTGAGAAAATGTCTTCCAGATGTTATCTTCTCCTGATGCATGATACAATGGCCAGAACAGTCTGAAACAAGATAACAAAAACGAAATTGACCATATTGAGACCAATGGGTCAAAAGAATATCGGTAGGGAATGGGCATGGTATTTCAGGTTGGACAGCTGCTTCTAGGGGCTCAAAGTTACATAATAGTTGTAATGTTAGTAGATGGAGTGTGCAAAGAGGCAAGAATATGCAAGCAGTAGTGGAAGCATATAAACATTACTATAAATCCAGCCTCCGTCTTCAGGGTGGAGAGATTGGCCTCTTGGTTTTCTGTATCTTTGTACTCCATGTAAATCTGTTCTGGAAATATATAAGTATCTATATGTTTAAACATGAACGTCCATCTTCTGTATATTTTCAGTTTTTGTTTCTCTCTCTTCATAGTTTCCTTTTTATATTTACATGTATATATGTATATATATATATATTTTATATATCAAGTCCAAGTGTGTTTATTTATTTATTTCCATCATTATCTACATATATTATTATATCTCTGTGTCAACAAGACTATCAGAATTTGTTATACACCGCTTGTTATAATGCACTTCCTCATATTGTTGAAGCTTTTGAATGATGTCCCCCCACTGGTTAGGCAGGCCAGCCAACATTCTCCCATTTACAGCTAAGTAGACTGGAGCAACCTGAAATGAAGTGTTTTGCTTAATAACACAATGTGACACTCAGTCTGAGAATTGAAACCATGATCTTGAAATCATGACTGCAACACCCTAAGCACTAGGCCATGAGCATTAGAACCTAATTACTAATGCTCTTTAATTTTATTAACTGAATTTGGAAAAAGCAGAGTTCTAGTTATACTAAACAAAAATCATTTTATCTTCCTTCAAACCACTGCAGTTTCCTCTATGTAGTCATGCTGTTTGCTAGACATAGCAAGTCATACCACTTGAAGGCAAGATAAATTGAGTGATATAGTCTAAAGTTCATTGTTGTTGTTGTTGTTGTTGGCACTCCGTCGCTTATGATGTCGAGGGTTCCAGTTGATCCGATCAACGGAACAGCCTGCTCGTGAAATTAACATGCAAGTGGCTGAGCACTCCACAGACACGTGTACCCTTAGCATAGTTCTCGGGGATATTCAGTGTGACAAGGCTACCCCTTTGAAATACAGGTACAACAGAAACAGGAAGTAAGAGTGAGAGAAAGTTGTGGTGAAAGAGTACAGCAGGGTTTGCCACCATCCCCTGCCGGAGCTTCGTGGAGCTTTAGGTGTTTTCGCTCAATAAACACTCACAACGCCCGGTCTGGGAATCGAAACCGCGATCTTATAACCGCGAGTCTGCTGCCGTAACCACTGGGCCGTTGCGCCTCCCTAAAGTTCATTATGCACAGAGTAAAAGAAACAGTTATAACTGGAATGCCTTTGATCATGAATCATTTCAACCTGGCCTGACTTATGGTTAAATAACTGCTGCTCTCAGAGACTATACTTCTAGTTATAGTCTACATTCACCCTCTCTTCTCCTTCTTCTTTTTCTAAAGCAATGGCTCACACCCAAGCGGACTCTCTATAATTGGTCAAATACACAGAATCAATCAGCTGATGATGTAGATTTTGTAATTAGTGTGGAAAGAAAATTAGATAACATATTGAAGTACATATTAATTAATTCTACATTTCTGTTGCTGCATTGCCCTTATTTGGCAAGAGGTCACTTCTTAAGATGTGTTGAAAATATAATAACATTAATATAATCATCAATTTTACATTGAGTTAACATGCATTACCATAAAATATAAAGATCAATTTGACATATCACTACCACATGTTTTTCAAAGTTTCAATATAAAACTCAATAAACACCTTATTATCAATATACTGTCTTTATATGCATCAATATCAAGTTTAGTTTAATCCCAATATTTATGTATGTGATTTTATAAACAGCAATATCAGTGTCTTGTTTGTTGTTAACACAACATTTCAGCTGATGTACCCTCCAGCCTTCTTCAGGTGTCTTGGGGAAATTTTGAACCTGGGTTCTCATTCCTTAGGAATGAGAACCCAGGTTTGAAACTTCCCCAAGACATTCGTTAGGAATGAGAACCCAGGTTCGACATTTCCCCAAGACACCTGAAGAAGGCTGGAGGGTACATCAGCTGAAACGTTGTGTTAACAACAAACAAGATGAGGACAAATATCCATCATCATCATCATCATCATCGTTTAACGTCTGCTTTCCATAGGTTGGACGATTTGACTGAGGACTGGCAAACCGGATGGCTACACCAGGTTCCAATCTGATTCGGCAGGGTTTCTACAGCTGGATGCGCTTCCTAACGCCAACCACTCCGAGAGTGTAATAGGTGCTTTTACGTGCCACCGGCATGAAGGCCAGTTAGGCGGTACTGGCAATGGCCACAATGTAAATAATGAAAAGTATATCAATTACCATTTTTCCTATCAGTACTAATCAGGAATTATCTAAAGACAAACAAAAAAACAAATAAGTGTATCATCAGCAGCAGCAGCAATGCCACTACCATCACCAGCACCAGCACTACCATCATCATCAGTAGCTGTAGCACTACCACTACTACCACCACCGTCACTACCACCACAACCATCATCATCGTTGTCATCATTGTTGTCGCTGTCATCGCTAAAATCACTGCTCTACTGCTGCACTGTTACCGCCGAAGCCACCACCACCACCACCACCACCACCACCACCACTGTCATCATCAGTAACTGCAGTACTATCACTTCTACCACCACCACCACCACCATCACCGCCACCACCACTACCACCATCACAACCGACACAACCATCATCATCATCATCATCATCATCACCATCATCATTTTCATCGTTGTTGTTGTCATCACTAAAATTACTGCTATACTGCCGCACCGTCACCGCCACAACCACCACCTCCGCCACCACTACCATCATCATCATCACCAATGTGTCTACTTACCATGGGTTACATGGTTTGACAGGATATAAAGAGTCAAAGAATTGCATTGTGTTTCTTATGCCTCAGTTTTGACATAGTTTCAATGGCTGGAAGCACTTCCTAACAGCAACCTCTTTACAGTGTGTACTGGGTGTGTGTTTTTTTCATGGCACCAACACAAGCAAGTTTGCCTTGCAGTTTGCAAGACTAAAGAATTCCACCACTCCATGACTGAAAGAAGAATAAGAAGAGTATGTGTTTCTGATACCCAGAATAACTTACAAAAGAAACATTCCATTTTGAAATGTTGCCAGCTCAGATAACACAAATAAAAATAAATAAATAAAGTTAGAGTGAATTGAGAAAATATTTCAATATTTTTATTGATTTTTTTTTTGTTCTCATATAATAAACATTCCGAATCCAAACACATACGCGTGTGCACACGCACACACATGTGTGTACACATGCACACACATATCCTCATCATCCTCATCATCATCATCATCATCATCATCATCATCATTACCATCATCATCATCGTTTAATGTCTGTCTTCCATGCATGCATGGGTGGGACGGTTGTCGGGAGCCAGCCAGGTAGAAGACTACCCCAGGCTACTGTGTCTGTTTTGGCAGGGTTTTTATGGCTGGATGCCCTTCCTAACACCAACCACTCTGCAGAGTGTTAGGAAAGGCATCAGGCTGTAGAAACTCTGCCAGATCAGATTGGAGCCTGGTGCAGCCTTCGACCCCAGTGCGCAACAGGCACTTAATTTATCGACCCCGAAAGGATGAAAGGCAAAGTTGACCTCGGCGGAATTTGAACTTAGAACATAAAGACAGATAAAATACCACTAATGATTCTGCCAGCTCACCACCTTACATTATAAATAAATAATCACATGGCACTCCATCACTTACGAGGATGAGGGTTCCAGTTGATCCGATCAACAGAACAGTCTGCTCGTGAATTTAATGTGCAAGTGGCTGAGCACTCCACAACCACATGTACCCTCAACATAGTTCTCAGGGAGATTCAGCGTGACAGGGAAATACAGGTACAATGGAAACAGGAAGAAAGAGCGAGAGAATGTTGTGGTGAAAAAGTACAGTAGGGTTCGCCACCATCCCCTGTTGGAGCCTTGTGCAGCTTTAGGTGTTTTCACTCAATAAACACTCACAAGACCCAGTCTGTGAATCAAAACTGCAATCCTACGACCATGAGTCTGCTGCCCAAACCACTGGGCCATTGTGCCTCCACAAATAAATAATAATGTAAGACTGTTTACATTCCAATTGCTTTCCAAGAAGTTGCTAAAAATGAGAAAAAAATTTTGAAATGCAAGATTTTGTTGGAATATTAGCTCCCATTGCAACAATTTCAGGTAAGTATACCAATTATATTCTGAAAGTATATCACTTTTCAAGCTTGGTTCATAATTAGCTTAAATATGTAGAATTAGCCATATTAATGTAGAAATCAGAAACCTCATTTTATAAATTTTTAATGGAAAACCAAAATGAAATAATTTTAATAGTGACAGCAAAATGAGAAGCAGATTGCAGACTTGGCTTGTCAAGATCTTATCTCTGTTTTAGATCATAAAATTGTTCTAATTATTTCTAAGGCACAAGGCCAGAGATTTAAAAGAACAACGGTTCTGAAATGGTGTGACACTCATGCTTTTTTCAAGTTTAGTGGATTTTCTTCATTTGCAGAGCTGGTGGTGGTGGGGTGGTAAGTTTAGTGGCTCTCATCTCCCACAGTTTGATCTATATGGTACTGAGGTTACTTTAAATATTGACTATGGAAAACCATGTTTAGCAAGTTGTGAAGAGGTAATTGTCTTAAAATAAAGAGATAAAAGACATGAAGATAAACAGAGAGGCTTAGACAACAAGAACAAAAAGATAAAAACAAAAAAGAAAAAGAAAAGTAAGTAAAAGGACCCTTAGACACGTACTGCAAAAAGATAATGTGATAAATGCTTAGGCTAGTAATCTTGTGAATAAATGAGAAAAGCCATGCTGTTATTTAAAAATCTGAAATTATTTAAAATCTTGACCTAATATTAGAGAACTTTTACACTTTTTATTTTATCCTTTTCTTTTTATTTACTTGAAGAGAGCATTATTTTTTACATGTTTATTGAAAGGGAAAAGTTCACCCAATATGACCTTACTGTACTTACATAATTTTATAAGTGACATTCTTTTTTCTATTCTGACACACACACCCTCACATGCATATACACACACACATACGTACACACACACATGCATGTACACACACACATACGTACACACACACATGCACATACACACACACACACACATACACACACACACACAATCGCACACATATATCTTCGGCACTCTGTCGGTTATGACGACGATGATTCCAGTTGATCCCGATCAATGGAACAGCCTGTTCATGAAGTTAATGTGCAAGTGGCTGAGCACTCCACAGACATGTGTACCCTCAATATAGTTCTCGGGGAGATTCAGTGTGACACAGGGTGTGAATAGGCTGGCCCTTTGAAATACAGGTACAATGGAAACAGGAAGAAAGAGTGAGAGAAAGTTGTAGTGAAAGAGTACAGCAGGGTTTGCCACCATCCCCTGCTGGAGCCTTGTGAAGCTTTAAGTGTTTTCGCTCAATAAACACTCACAACGCCCAGTCAGAGAATCAAATCCGTGATCCTATGACCATGAGTCCACTG
>NC_068985.1:17374334-17377705 GCF_001194135.2 Octopus bimaculoides
CTGGTTGGTGTTAGGAAGGGCATCCAGCTGTAGAAACTCTGCCAAATCAGATTGGAGTCTGGCGTAGCCATTTGGTTTCACCAGTCCTCAGTCAAATCGTCCAACCCATGCTAGCTTGGAAAGCAGATGTTAAACGATGATGATGATGATGATGTTAAAACTAGTGGACAATATTACTTTGTAATTCTCTCATCACTACTTTGGTAAGTTTAGTGAAATGTAAGCTTTATTCAATAGGAGTGAAAATTGTCCAGAGTTGTCTCCTATTCTTACTGGGATAATTAAAATATTAATGAAGCTGTGAGGTTATCCTCTGTTTATCTTTGCATTTCTTTTCTTTTAACATAGCATCAGCACAGATATTTTTTGTATGTAGCACAGACATCAGTGCTTTTTATATATCATATTTATTATTAAAAAAAAAGGAGTAGGTCATCGAATTAATATCTTATCAAGTTTCATTCATTAAGCTTTCAAAAATTGATTATAAATAATTATGCAATGAAGAAATAGCAACCATTATACTTTTAAGTTTTTCAGCAAGTGTAGAAGACAGCTACAAACATATCGTAATATTAATACTTGTATTATTTCAGTCATTCTAAGTATATAACATTTTTCTCTTTCCAGTTCCAATTATAGGAGTTCTTTAACAGAAGGTGCAAAATTTAAGCAAGGATACTAAAGTCCAAATGGTGAAAAAGCATGCATTTTCAGACATTAAGACTAGTCATTAAGACTAGTCATTAAGACTAGACATTAAGACTAGTCAATTAAGAGTACAACTGGGTTTCCAAACTGACTTGCAAAGATATACCTTGACCATATCAGCTGAGAGTTGTTATCTATTGTTTTATTTATTTATTCATTGTTTTATATGTATATTATCTTTACTAAATTTTGTTTTGTTCATACTGCCCCCACTTTGATATCAGTAAAGATATGAACTCTCTCTCTCTCTCTCTCTCTCTCTCTCTCTCTCTCTCTCTCTCTCTCTCTCTCTCTCTCTCTCTTTCTCTCTCTCCCTCTCTCTTTCCATCCCCCTCTTTCTTCCTCCTCCTCTCTCAATATATGTGTAGTATATGTGTGCGTGTATTTATTTGCTTCAGTATGTTGGTGAATGCGTGTCTCTTCGTGTGTGTATGTATGTATATATATATGTATGTATGAATGTATGTATGCATGAATATGTATTTATATGTATATAGATATAACCTACATATACATATATATATATATATATATATATTTATACATACATATATATATATATTATATATATATATATATATATATATATATATATATTTATACATACATATATATATATATTATATATATATATATATGTATGTATGTATGTATGTATAGAGATATATACGGTGGCCCAAAAGTCACTGAGGGGTTGCAATCTTTGATAATTCTTTTTATTTTTTAACCTTTTCTTTTTCTTTTCAGGGATTTTATGGACTACGTTCTGGAAATTAATTAATGGGAAAATATGGTACTGCACAACGCACCCAATTGGTGAAATTGTGCTATCAAAATCAGAGGTCAATAATTCAAGCCCAGAGAACACCAAAGAGACTTGCACCTCATAAAGTGTTCAGTATGGTGTGCGATTACGGTGGATGAGATAAACAGGCTTTATTTCTTTGAGGATGATGATGGGAATGTTGTTGGGACAGTTTAGCTTAATGGTAAAACACTTGACGTGTAATCACAGGGATGTGAATTCGAGTCTCATGGCTGGCCGCCGACAGATTTTTCTGCAAAATATATGCCAGCATGGAAAGCAGACATTAAATGACAACAATGATGATGATGATATATATATGTGTATATACATACATATTTATAAATTACTATATTCCCTTAATTTTCCTTTAAACTCTCTATAAGTATATGTGTTGCATTACAATAAGTAACTGCATTCATCCTACATGTTAATACATTAGCATAATAATCACAAGGCATTGCTTATAAATCCTAATGATAATTTAGCCAAATCATAATCTTAAAAGCGTTTTTCGGTCACCTCTTTATCAATTCACTCTCAATCACGGTCAGGTTCTATAACTACTTTCCACGACTGTGACATTTCACACCCCACAACAAGGTTAAGCAAATAACCAAACACTTACATAACAATTTAAATGTCAAGTCAGATGAAATTCACCACCTTTTAGTAGCAGGCAAAACAAAAGAACATGACTTTAACAAATACTTGACTGGATTATAAAGTAGAAACTTGCTTTAATATAGTGCCACTTCAATAGTATTAAGACAGGGATTGTGGAAAAGAAAAAGGCCAATAACAGAAGACTATGAAAA
This sequence comes from Octopus bimaculoides, assembly GCF_001194135.2. Classification (NCBI taxonomy): domain Eukaryota; kingdom Metazoa; phylum Mollusca; class Cephalopoda; order Octopoda; family Octopodidae; genus Octopus; species Octopus bimaculoides. Next base: position 17,376,669 of record NC_068985.1, read on the forward strand.
GATGAGCAAGTATAGTTGTATATTTAAGAAGTGTACTTTGAATCTATGTGGTTATTGGTTCAGTTTTGTGTCACCTTGGGCCCCTTGGGTCATCTGTTGTAGCTTCAGAGTGACCAGTACTTCATGAGAGAAATTATGTAGCCAGAAACTCTGTGGAAGTTCCCCCATACACACACACACACACATACATGCATACATAAGATAGATAGATAGATAGATACAGATATATCTAAATAGATGTGTGAATGTGTGTGTGTATGTATATGTATGTATGTGTATCTTTTATTCTTTTTTATATATCAAACATTTTAAATAAATATTATATGTATATAATATACTCATCTGAAAACAGGACCCTGGTAGCATTAAGAAAATAACAAACATTTTCCTGGCTGTTCCAGAGCCCTGTCTTCTGCCCTACTTACCAATATTTTGGTCTGTTTTAAATTCACTTTAAGGTCACCTAATTCTAGGTTTTATTTCTACGTTTGGAATATATAACAAACCATAAAGGTGGAATTGAATGATCATGATGTTCAATCTACAGGATGCAAAACAATGAGTTGTTACTAATTATATTTTCATAATCTAACAACTTTATTTTGACTTGTTCATATTTTATCTCATTCAAGTAATGACATAAACTTCAAAATATTTATTGCCATTTGTGAGGAAGTGGGTTTAATAAGCTATTCATATCCTTTTCCACTTCCTGCAATGTAAAAACAAAATTAAAACCTGATTTAAAAAATTAAAAACAATGTGGCAACCTCTACATGGTCATTTGATATAATAGAAATAGCAGTCAAATTCCTTTCAAATCATAGCTTGTTTTCATAAAAGTAAAATGAAATGGTTATATTAGATAATGTAATCCAAGATATGTGAAGGCACATGGCTCAGTGGTTAGAGCGTCGAACTTATGATTGTGGAGTTGTGAGTTTGAATCCCAGACCAGGCTGCATGTTGTGTTCTTGAGCAAGATACTTTATTTCACGTTGCTCCAGTTCACTCAGCTGTAGAAATGAGTTGCGACA
>NC_068985.1:17377715-17388676 GCF_001194135.2 Octopus bimaculoides
CTGCATGTTGTGTTCTTGAGCAAGATACTTTATTTCACGTTGCTCCAGTTCACTCAGCTGTAGAAATGAGTTGCGACATCACAGGTGCCAAGCTGTATTGACCTTTGCCTTTCCCTTGGATAACATTTGTGGCATGGAAAGGGGAGGCCGGTATGCATGGGCGACTGCTGGTCTTCCATAAACAACCTTGCCTGAACTTGTGCTTGGGAGGGTAACTTTCTAGGTGCAATCCCATGGTCAGTCATGACCGAAGGGGGTCTCAGCAATCCAAGATATACACTGTCTGAGTAAAAGAGATGATAAACAACAAGGTATGCATTTATTTCAAGTTTTAAACAATTTCTTTTAAAATTAAAAGTAATATAACTGGGTAATATTTTACAAAATTATAAACAGTTTGTGTGTGTATGTACATGTGTGTGTGTGTGTCTTTGTGCATGTGTATGTGTACGTGTGTTTTGGATGGTTTAATGGCTTTGTGACATGCAGTCAAATATCTGGAACCAATACATTATCATCAGTTCAGTATTGTAAAGGAAATCTTAAATATTTAACATCTTGAGAAATATGTCAGCCACAACCAATAAAGAAGTCACTTATGGTTGGTTAACTAACTAGAAATAACAGACAAATCTTCAAATCACACTCTACCATCTTAGGAAAAAGAGGACACTTTAGAAAACATAGTCCTAAACACCCATAAAAGACAGATGGTCACAGTTGGAATGGCTTTCATAGAAGTATGTTTCTGCTTGATCAGGATTGACTTGGAGCTAAATAACAACTAGTATTTTATTTTATCAGCCCCAGAATGATGAGAGGAAATGTTGATGTTAGCAGGATTTGAACTCAGGAGGTGAAGAGCTGGAACAAATACCACAAAGCACTTTGTCCAATGCTTTAACTTATCCGCCAATCCTGGATTGATAGTAATAAAACAGGCTTTTTGACAATGAAGGTGCTTAGTATCCTTTATGTCATAACAGAGACCATCCAGTATTTTTATCAGGCACAGTGTAAGCTTCCTTGCTTCTTTTTACAGAAATGGTAGATGTGATTTGAAGTATATGTAGTTGCTATTTAAAATAAGTCATGCAGGTACTCAACAGTTAAGCACTATGTAGCCAGTCTCATTGATTCATGCCATTTCAAGCAACTCTCTTACTGCTATTTCAAAAAGGCCAACTAGTTCTCTTATTGGTTTCATGCAGGTCATGCATTTAAAAAGTTAGGTGGTTTTTGGAAAGCATTACATTATTAAGAAATTGGAAAGGGCACAGACCATTTGAGATGCTTCAGAAAGTTTGGACAGAATGAAGACACAGTTCATTAGTAGGTCATCAATTGTAGCCTGTTAAGTAGGCTAACTTTTATAATTATAATCCAGAATATATATATATATGTATAATGTATATATGTGCCAAGCTAGGACACCACCTTGAATAAGAAAATGTACAAAAGATTTGTAAAAGCTGGAACAAAATGAAATAAACATGTTCTATTGGATGTGCATGAATGATGAAGCACAATGAGCATATAGAAAAGATGGATATATGAAGATTCAGATGTAGCATGCGATGTATACATTTTATCACTCTACCTTCTCAGAGCAAAGCATGTGTAATGAGGGATGACAATTAATTCCCTCTAGCACCAGCCTTATTTTTAGTTAGCCATCATTCTTTCCCTCACTCCTATCATTACTTCTCCTACCATTCCTTATTGACATCTAGCTTTCGTTCTCACTTCCTTTCACACCATTGCCTATCTTTATTGCTAACCATCACTTGTTCTTCCTTTTTCTTTTATTATCACTCATTTTATTGCTGTCCATCACAACATTTCCATTACCTCTTCTATATACTCTCTTTTCCTTTGTCTTATGCTAATTTTCTATTCAACCTCCTTATCCACAACAAACATATAGCTTCTACCAGTCTCTTTTTATTATCCCTCCTCTGTTAATCTCTCATTTTTGTCACTGTTAATATATTCTCTCCTTTCTCACCATTTCTCATTCTTTGTCATTCTTTCTTCATTTTCCTTTCAATTTACTGTTTCATTCATCTTGCTTTAAGCAAATTGTCACAACATGGGCTCTTTAGTCTTTCCAAAATAAGACAATCTCTGGTACAGATGCTGCAATAGATACACCAAAAGCACTTCGTAAAATGGGTGGTGAATGAGCATAGACAACATAGGGTCAAGAAGACTCTGCAGTCAAGCCAAGGACATAACAACTACTCTGGTACTACTGCCATGATAAAATTCACCCAATACACTCTATAAAGTTGTTGGTGTTAGAGAATGCTGCAAGCCATAAATACTCTGCCAAAAATGGAATGTATGCGAGAGATGTAGCAATAGCTCCATATAAGATCACATTCAAGCTGTGATCTAACCCCTGACGGATAACCCATGGGAAAGGAGATGTAAAATGATGATGATAATGACGATGACGACAATGGTGTTGGGTATGTCTAACAAGACAAATTAGAATGATATAATCAAAATAGAGGAGATGAAAGGTTAGGGTTAGAGTTAGAGTTTTAGTCTTAGAAAAGTCAAAGTCAGATTTAACAAATGACTTGATAAAATGGGGAAGGGGAAAGTTTGGTCCAACATCATCAATGTCATTAATTTTATACCAAATGCAAAGCTCTGTTACTTGAGCAAGCACATATGCTGAAGTACAAGAGTTAAGACAATATAAGAACTTGTACAACTCCTCTATTGTTGATTCAGGGTCACCAGATCTAAATGTTTCTAGATGACTCTTTATCAACACTGTTTTTTTTTTAGGAGAATGTGTGTGATTCTCAATATTTCAGCTGCTACTTGGTTTAATAACTGAACCATAGAAGGTCTTAAACACTTTTGTTATCATCATCATCATCATTATCATCATTGTCATCATTGTCATTGTCAGCATCATTGCTGCCACTGCCACCCCTGTCATCATCGCTGCCGTTGTTGTCATTGTCATTTTATCATCCACTTCCATGCTTGCATGAGTCAAACAAAATTTGTTGAGGTGGATTTTCTAAAGCTAGATGCCCTTCCTGTCACCAACACTCACTTGTTTTCAAGCACGTTAATATTTCCCCATGGCCGGTCATGTTTTCATGGGAGATTGAAAACAAAGGAAACCACTTGCATGAATGATAGTGCCATTCACTCACAACTGTTATACAATGTCAAAGTAAAGAGACAGTAACACACATACACTTATATACAACAGGATCCTTTCAGTTTCCACCAACCAAATCCACTCTTAAAGTTTTGGTTGGCCTGGGGTTATAATAGAATACACTTTTACACAAGGTACCATGCAGTGAGAGTGAACATGAAACCATTAGGTTGGGAAACAAGCTTTTAACTAAACTGCAATGCTTTGTGGAGAAGAAATGGTACATACTGCTTAGAGTAACCTAAAAACTTTATTAATTCATAATAGATTAGACACAGAAAAGATGCTAGCTAATGAGGGTAGAGTGAAAAATACTAGGTCCATTATTATGCTAGACATGTAGATAAAGGTTTTGATTGAAGGACAATGGAAGAGGTTAGCACTTTGACTTTCAATTTATTTCAGTCATACATATTCAACAATTCAAATATTTGTGCATGAAAGTAAAGAAGAAGTTGATGAAAGTAAAGAAGAAGTTGATGAAAGTAGTGTTAATGAAGACAAATATCTGATAGACTGAAACTGGAATGATGTTTTGAATAACACGAGTTATGTAAGTAATACAAAAATACAAAACTGAATAGTCGTTCAGCTCGTTATGAATAATATCTAGGAAGTGAAACGAGGGGGAAAAGATTCTTGCCTGAGAGTGTTACATATTTACTCATTACTCACTTTTTTATATTTTCCTTGAATTTTTCACGGGTCCAGCTAGTAATAATAATAATAATAATAATAATAATAATAATAAAAATAATAATAATAATAATAATGGTGATGATAATAATGATGATGATGATTTCAAATTTTGACGCAAGGCTAGTAATTTCGGCGGAAAGTCAAACACATTGCCTCCAGTGCTCAAATGGGACGTATTTTATTGACTCCAAAAGGATGAAAAGCCAAGTTGACCTCAATAGAATTTTAACTCAGAACATTAAGGTGGACGAAATGCTACTAAGCATTTTGCCTGGTTTGCTAATAACTCTGCCAGATATGTTACCAGGTCAATGCGCTGGTAATCCATCAATTGTAATGTGTTGCAAATTGCAGCAGCTGTATACAGCATATGTTTGTGTGGTGCAGCCTAGATATTTTTCTTTTCATTTTATTGTATAAAATTAGATTTTCCGTCTTTAGTGCTTGTACAATGCATGCACTCTACCCCATTTTGACACACCTACCTCTCCTCCAGTAATTGTGTTTCACTCTACAAGGCATTGCAATAGCACTAACTACTTTAATCAATCCTTCCTTTCCAGAAACCCCCCTCCTCTCTCTTTCTCTCTCTCTCTCTCTCTCTCCACCCATGTTTTTACCTATAGTTATCATCATTATAGATTTTCAAAGCTTATTATTAAATGTATCAGGCAATAAAAGTTATGCGTATAGCCGTATTTATTATCTCAGATTTTGGCCAGTCATGAGCCCTAGAACTCATAAGGCCAGAGTTTAACCTAGTCTCCATAACATATAAGTCACTGAGATTATAACATACCTCCTGGAAGGAATGCCAGTCTATCACAGGGTTAATTTCCCAGTTATTGAACTGAAGCAACATGGAATGAAGAGTTTTGTTCATAAACACAACACACAACATGGCTCTGGAATAAAAACCATGATCCCATTATCATGAATACAACACCCAGACCACTAGGGCACACACTTTCACTCACCTGACTAAACTATTAAAAAAATATTCTCAAAACTTATCCTGAAAACTTGCTCATGGTTTACAATTATTCTATAAACACGTATGTATGAGTTATAATGTCATTGGTAGTTTATTTCCTATTAACCAATTTCTGATTCACTGCACCTTTTATGTCAAGAATACCATATGGTACTCTTTGTTTGACACACCTATTTATCTGTAATTCTCCGGCAACATGTATATCCTTCACTGATATAAATACACACACACACAAATACAGTTTGTATATATATCATCAACATTTATACATCTATTTTGAGCGTGGCCATTGCCAGTACCGCCTGACTGGCCTTCATGCTGGTGGCACGTAAAAGCACCCATTACACTCTCGGAGTGGTTGGCCTTAGGAAGGGCATCCAGCTGTAAAAACTCTGCCAGATCAGATTGGAGCCTGGTGCAGCCATCTGGCTCACTAATCCCCAGTCAAACCGTCCAACCCATGCCAGCATGGATAGCGGGCGTTAAACGATGATGATGCTGATGCGTTTGTTATGCAAGACTCTTGATGTGAAAATGCGTGTTGAAATGAATATTGTTATACTTGGAGATGGTCATCTTTTGCTAATTAAGCACTATTTATTTGATCCTCACTTTAATTGTATAAGTATTGTAAGATAGAAATAAGATAATTTATTTTTAAAAGCAGAAATGCTGTTAGAACAGCAGAAATGCTGTTAGAACAGCAGAAATATTGGGTAGATTACACATACAAAGCAGCGTTTCTGCACTCGAAAATGCATTATCTTCTTATTTGTATCTTACAATACACATTTCAACACAAAAAAAACCAAATGTTTGTTTATATTTATGAACACGTAGTTTTTAGTATTGTTGTTTTTTATTCTGTGACTTATTCAATGACTCTCCATTCCATGTATCTCCTCTTGCCCTACCTATTCCATGTTATCCTTCTGTAAAATGGAATAGGCAGGGCAAGGGGAAACACATGGAACAGAGAGTTACTGAAAAGGTCACAGAAAGTGTGACAAAAGAACTTTGTTAACAAATAAACTAAGAATTGGTTGGTGCTTTTTACATGCCACCAGCACGAAAGCCAGTCAAGGCTGCGCTGGCATTTGCCATGTTCGGATGGTGCTTTTTACATGCCACCAACACGGCGATCTCAACTACAATTTCCATTTGATTTTGATTTTGATGTACTTGACACAATTGGTCTCCTCAAGCACAGCATGTTGCCCTACGATCCAAGGTACTTTTGAGTGGGCTGGGGCTGGTTATGCAACACTGGTGTACTCACTTTATTTGCCAGGTCTTTGTATACATATACATACATATATCAGTTGAATAAAGTTACAACTCGGTCTGATTTTCACGTTTTTTATTATTGTATTTTAAAAAATTTTTGTTACAATGTTGAAGTGCATTAAACACTAAGAAAATATTTAGGTGCAGGAGTGGCTGTGTGGTAAGTAGCTTGCTCACCAACCACACTGCTCCGGGTTCAGTCCCACTGAGTGGCACCTTGGGTAAGTGTCTTTTATCAAGCCTTGTGGGTAGATTTGGCAGATGGAGACTGAAAGAAGCCCATCGTATATATATATATATATGTGTGTGTGTGTTTGTCCTCCCATCATCGCTTGACAACCGATGTTGGTGTGTTTACATCTCTGTAACTTAGCAGTTTAGCAATAGAGACTGATAGAATAAGTACTAGGCTTACAAAGAATAAATCCTGGGGTCGATTTGCTCGACTAAAGGTGGTGCTCCAGCATGGCTACAGTCAAATGACTGAAACAAATAAAAGAATAAAAGAAAAGTAGTGTTCATAAAATTCAATTAACACTTTCATACATTTGTAGTAATCATTAGATTTCAAAATATATTAATTGACAGTTGAGTTAAGTTCTTGCAGTAAAATAACTGACTTCTTCCTTTTTATACCTTTTAGAAGGCTCCAACAAGCTGAATTTCTGAATTTTTCAAATATGGTTTTGACCAATCAGCATGCAGCTTAAACGACATGGTTTGCCGAGTGTACCAATATTATTGGCATAGATTCCACTTTTATTTTAACCAATTAGCTTGCGGTTTACATGCAATGGTTTTATGAGTAAGCAAACTTAGTTGGTTTCGATCATTTTTATTTCAATCGGTGGGAGTCTTCTGTAATTTCTTTATATTCCTATGTTAAAGATATCTTTTAATCCACATCATTAGCTGGTTATTATATTATTGTTGTTATTTCCATTCAGAACAGGTTTGAGCATTTTAATAAAAGGTTTTCCTTTTATCTTTCTTCCAACCTCACTTGTGTCATGTAGTTTGTAAAAAGGGAAAATTAGAAACATTTTCTGAACACCTGTTTCTGTATGTTCGCTCAATGGAATTTGGCAAACATTAGTGTTTCAGATTTGCTGTCTGTGAACTCTTGAGTATTCTGATAATGCATTTCCTATCTCACCAATATATAGTTCCTCACAATTAGGGCATTTAATGCAGTAGATCAAATTTCTGCTTTTGCAGCTCATATCTACATTTGTGAAAATCTGTCCATTTTTTGTTCTAATGGATCTACCAGTATACATGTATCAATATGTTCCACATCTGTTATCATTACACTTGGATCCTGTGAACATTTTATCCTGTTTGTTCATGTTGAACTTTGCCTTTGTTAATAGTTTCTTTATGTTATATGGTTGCCTTTTGCTTAAGATAAGTGTTTGATTAGTTATAAAGTTTTTTAGTTTTTCACTTTATTTCATGATTGGCAAATTTATTTTGATGATGTTAAAAATGTTTTGGCGATGCAGATTGTGTGTTACTAGAAATAGTATTGTGTTCCATCGATGGATTTCGACTAAAAATTAGTAATAAAATTCCTTTCATTAGGGATGAGGGAGTGATAGTGTTTTAAGACTAAATAATTGAGTTACTTCATGATGCAGTGGTCAATATTTGAGGTATTTCATGGTAGAATGTTGTATCCTTCAATTAATCATCAGCAAGATCCCAGTAATATTCCTTATCCATTATTATAATAACCCCCCCCCCCTTTATTCGCTTGTTTGATGACAGTTGTGTTGTCATTTTTAAGATGTATAAGGGCAGACTTTTCTAGTTTTGAAATGTTTGGTCTGACATTGATGTTATTACCTTGATGGAAATCTGGAGAGGATATCAATGAACTGATCTAGATGTGTATTTCGTCCTTTTGGTGGGTTAAATTTTGATTTATTTTTCACCAAGGATTCATCATTCTCATTATTTTTATCAATAAAAAAACTCCACTAGTCATAGTTTCTGACAAACGTTTTGGATATCTTCCACCAATTCCTGATAGTTGACTGTGGGTATAGGTGTGAATTCTAGTCCTTTCATTAATAATCGAAGTTCAGCACTGTCTATGTTTCTTTTTGACAGATTAATAATTTTAGGGTCTATCCTATCACTTGTTCCACAGGTGTTTCTTCTTGGACTTTTTCTTTCTCCAGTGTTTGCTGTCCTGACCCTAAAAAATAGATTCTTTTTTTGTTTATTATTTCTTCTATTATTAACATTTTTCCTCTAGGTGAGCTTTGTATTTTGGTTGTGGAGTTTTGGTTAGGCATGTTTTTATGTTTTTTTCTCTTGTTCCTAGGAGTTGGTATATTATTTACATTTTCAGTTTGTGAAAAGAATTTTGGGGGTTGGGTGATTTTTGCTGAGGTCTTTCTTGAATGTGATTTCTTCCCAGCTTTTCCACCTCTAATATTTTGATCAAATGAATAATTGTTTTGTTTACTAACTTTTCACTGTCTTTTACATCAACCACTCTTCTGAGGTATAAGTAACACACACCAATCACCTCCTCTTCAACCCACCACCCCTCAGAAGGAATAAAACAGAAACAGTAAGAGGCAGAGAGAGAGAGAGTGGGAGAGATAGAGAGAGACAGAAAGGAGTAAAGAAAGAGAGGATTGTCTTTTTTGACAGGTGAATATGTCATCTTTTCTGCTTGCTATATGACTGCTTAACATTATCTCCCATGTCAGATGGCATCAAAGTATGTCAGTTGGTATTGGTTTTCAGCAAGTGTACTTTTACATGGTCACGCAACCTGCTGGAAATAACAGCCAAATCTACCTTGAGTCACACCCTACCATCTCAAATAAAGGGTATACAAAATGATAGGATGGTCATGATTGGAATGCCTTTCATCACAAGTCGATTCAATCAGAACTGATCTGGGACCAAACTACTACTGCCAAGTTTACTTCAAGTCAATGCAGGAGAGCCTCTGTGCAGCTGCTCCACCTGCTAAAAATAGCAACCAAATTTCTCTCAGATTACACCCACTGACTTTTGTGGAGTCAAGGGAAGGTCATTATGCCATTGAACTCCACTCCATTATCACTTTTCAATTGCTTGAATATCTATCCAACAATCTAACCGTCAGTTGTTTTCTTTCTTTCTTTTTCCTTTTTTTTTGTTGAGTAAAGTTCTTTTGTTGTGATCTACGACCTCTTCAATAACTTCTTTTCAAGTTCATTATGGAGGCCTTGTTTGCTTGAGTGACACCTTGTTGCTTTTATGTGTATACGTAGGTGTGTGTAGTTTAGGAGAGAAAGTAATGGTGATGATGACCAATAGGCTTGTGTGTGTGTATGTATATGTGCATGTATGTGTTGGTGTGATTATGTATGTACACCTATGTGCCCACCTGTATATGTGTTTGTATGTTAGTGGGTGGGTGTGTGTGTACACAGGCTTTGCTGACCTTCTCAGGTTGAGCTTTTGACTTTATTGTTTTGTTTTTGTCTTATTTCTGCTGAAGATTTATGGGTTTATGGAGGGAAATATAAGGTGTGTTTAGGGTGTAACAAACAATCAATTAGTTAATTAGACAGATATTTAACCAACTGACAAATAATATTCCCTATTAACATCTATCTGAAATTTTAAATTACTCCTCCTATGTTGTAAGTAAGGGATCTTTTTGTTTTGACGGGCAACACTTGTTTTCTTAACGAAACACTTTCAAACTTGGGATACTGGTAGAATGTGTCATATAAAACATCTTTTTCTCTTAGCCTTCTTAACAAAAATCAGTTCTTAATAAGTTATTTCATGTTAAAGTTGTCGTGTTTCTGTAATTTCAACCAATCACTGACGTCTATTCAGTTAGTGCTCTTTTTATAAACAATAATTTTTACCGGTGTCAAGAGTGTTATTCCCTGTTTAATTATATCATTATTCCCTAGTAAGGGTTTAGGGTTTTAGGGTTAGGGTTCGGGTTTTAGAGTTAGACACCGTTGTTTACATTCCACAGCATTAATTGTTTTCACCTCAATAGACGTCACTGATTGGTTGAAATTACCGAAATACGACAACTTTTTACATGAAATAACTTCGAATACAAAAATTTTTATCTGTTCTATAATACAAAATATACAAGTATACGAAGTTTGAAAGTGTTTCAGTACCAAAAACACTACATAAAACATTAATGAAAAATGTTGCCCGTCAAACCAAAAAGATCCTTAGTAAGTTTCCATATTGGGTTGATACTGTTGTTTTGCTTCAAGGTCAACCTTGATCAAGTAGCCCTATGATCAAAAAAATGACCAACCCAGATTTGGCAGAAATTTTTTGTAGGTCAAATAACTGCATAGAGTAGGGGTTGGTAACATTTTACCATTCACAAGCCAGAAGTAAAGTTTGTAGGACGATGTTGAACCACTATTATATGAAAGTTTGTGCACTCCCAACAACAGAAAAGAACACACAGTACTGCACATACACCAGCAACATAGAAATGTACCAGGTGATGCTGTAGAAATTTGCCTCAAACTACCAAATGTTGAACAATTATATGATAATAATAATAAAAATAATAATAATAATAATAATAATAATAATAATAATAATAATAACAACAAGAACAATTATTATAATAATGACGATAATAATAATAATAATAATAATAATAATAATAATAATAATAATAATAATCATACTCTTTTACTTGTTTCAGTCATTTGACTGTGGCCACGCTGGAGCACCGCCTTTAGTTGAGCATATCGACCCCGGGACTTATTCTTTGTAAGCCTAGTACTT
>NC_068985.1:17388686-17391870 GCF_001194135.2 Octopus bimaculoides
ACTTGCCCAAGATGCCACGCAGTGGGACTGAACCCGGAACCATGTGGTTGGTAAGCAAGCTACTTACTACACAGCCACTCCTGCGCCTATAATAATAATAATAATAATAACAATAATAATAATAATAATAATAATAATGATGATGATGATGATGATGATGATAATAAGGAGAGGAGAAGATAGAGAATAGGAAGTCAGACATATTGTTAATTGAAAAATAAGACAAACTATGCTGGATCATAGATATAGCATGCCAAGCTGACAACAAGGTATGCGATAAGGAAGAAAGAAACATTGAGAGATATGACAGGTTAGCTTGGGAAGTTAAGTAGTTGTGGTTGAGGAAAAAGGTGGTAGTAGTACCAATAATTGTCGGAGCCCTGGGAACAGTGAGTAAAAATCTTGAGAAGTACATGGAACAAATAGGGACTGCAATAAGGGTGGAGCACTTGCAGAAAACAGCACTGCTTGGAACCGCTTGAATACTCCAGATGGTGCTCGAAAAATAAGGGGTGTTACCCTAGTTCACAGGTAGTGAACATTTGACACTGTAGTACATCTCCAGCGTTAGAAGCTGTGCAAAGACAATGAATAATAATAATAATAATAATAATAATAATAATAATAATAATAATAATAATAACAACAACAACAACAACAACAGTAGACGAGCTAAAACAGCTTAGACAAGGAAGTTGCTAACTAGATATGGGTCACTTTACCCCAAAAGTGACACAGACAGACTGTATGTACCAAAAAAAAAACAAGAGGGGAAAGAGGACTTATTGGATGTGAACACAGCATTAGAGCAGAAGAAAACAACATAGCGGTATGTAAAAAATGCCACAGAACCACTATTATTAGAAGTAAGAAGGTCAGGCTTGTGTAGGATGACAGATTGCAAAGATAAAGCACTATACAAGAAATTGAAAACGAATGAAACTGAAAATAGGTGGGTAAAGAAAAGAATGTATGGTCAATTTCATAGGGAAGTTGCAGATAAGACAGTCAGGGAATAAAGATGACTGTGGATGACTAAAAGTGATTTAAAACCAGAGGCTCTCATCTGTACTGCCTAAGAGCAAGCACTAAGAACAAACTACATAAAATACAGAATAGGCAACACAGCAGAAAGTGATAAGTGCAGAATCTGTGGACAAAATGGTGAAACCATATGGCATATTAGCAGCCAATGTACGCCACTAGCCCAGAAGGAATATAATAGAAGCCATGACAATATAGCCAGGCTTGTCCATTGGACACTTTGCAACAAGTATGGACTTGACAGAGCAAAAAATTGGTACAATCACAAACCTGAAGGCATCGTCGAAAATAGAAATGCAAAGATCCTATGGGATTTTAGGATTCAGTGCAACCATGAGATTGAGAATAGGAAGCCAGACATAGTGTTAATTGAGAAAGAAAACAAACTATGTTGGATCATAGATATAGCATGCCCAGCTGACAACAAGGTATGCGATAAAGAAGAAAAAAAAGTTGAGAGATATGACAGGTTAGCTTGGGAAGTTAAGCAGTTGAAGCCGATGAAAAAGGTAGCAGTAGTACCAATAATTGTCGGAACCCTGGGAACAGTGAGCAAAAATCTCAAGAAGTAAGTGGAACAAAGAGGAGCTGCAATAAGGGTGGAGCACTTGCAGAAGGTAGCACTGCTTGGAACCACTCGAATACTCCGGAAGGTACTCGAAAAATAAGAGGGGTTACTTTAGTTCACTGGTAGTGAACAGCTGACACTGTGGTACATCTCCAGCGTTAGAAGCTGTGCAAAGGCAATAATAATAATAATAATAATAATAATAATAATAATAATAATAATCTTTTCTATTCTAGGCACAAGGCCCGAAATTTAGGGGAAGGGACCAGTCGATTAGATCAACTCCTGTACACAACTGATACTTAATTTATCAACCCCGAAAGGATGAAAGGCAAAGTCACAAAACCAGCAGGAATCAACTACAAGGATCCTCGGTCTCAAGTGATGTTTATTTTATTGACCTTAAAAGCATGTAGATCATAATTAACTTCAGTAGAATTTGAACTCAGAACATACAAAATTGGGAAATATGCCACTGAGTACCTTATCTGACATGCCAATGATTCTGCCTGCTCAATGCCTTAATAAAGCTAATAATAATTCTTTCAAAGTTTGGCACAAGACCAGCAAATTTTGAAGGAAAGCGCCTAGTTGATTACATCAACTCAAGTACTCAACTGGTACTTTATTTTATTGACACTGAAAGGGTGAAAGACAAGGTTAGCCACTGAGTAGTTTGTCCAATGTCGTAACAATTCTGCCAGCTTGCCACTTAATGAAGGTTACAATAATAGAATTTAGAATTATGGATTAAATGTATTTAGCCTCTGACTAGCTCTTGTACTGGTGACATGTAAAAAGCACCATACAAATGTGGCTGATGCCAGTACCCCATGATTGGCTCCCGTGCTAGTGGCACATAAAAAGCACTATCCAAACGTGATTGATGCTAAGCCCGCCTGACTGGCTCCTGTGCCAGTGGCATGTAAAAAGTATCCACTACACTCTCGGAGTGGTTGGCGTTAGGAAGGGCAGATAAGACTGGAGCCTGGTGCAACTGGTGACTCTCCATACCTTAGTCAAACCATCCAACCCATGCCAGCATGGAAAACAGACATTAAACGATGATGATGATGATGATGATGATGCTGGGTCATGTAAAATTAGACATGACAGTGTGTTATTTTATGCTGTCTACCACTACAACCACAACCACCACCACCACCACCTCCACCAACACTATCAACATCGTCATCATTCAACGTCTGCTTTCCATGCTGGGTTGGACATGTTCACTGAGGACTTGCGAGCTGGGAGGCTGCACCAGGCTCCAATATTGATCTGGCAAGGTTTCTAAAGCTGGATGCCCTTCATAACGCCAACCACTCTGAGAGTGTAGTGGGTGATTTGTACATGCTACCAGCACAGGGAGCCAGTCAGGCTGGGAGATAGGGCAGCACTAAAATTCTTCTCAACCTTTAACCTGTGCTGTCCTCAATTGATTTACTAGGCACTTTACAGAGTGCATTGGGTGCATTTTATCATAGTGTCAGAATAGTAGAGAGGGTGATAAGGAGGAAAGCTAAGTTTAAAGAGGTGTTGAGAGATGCTGAAGTATATTGGGAGGAACAG
>NC_068985.1:17393155-17395138 GCF_001194135.2 Octopus bimaculoides
ATCACTACATTCTCTTTTAGTATTCTCTTTGCCATATTTGCTTGGTAAAAATACAATACAAATAACCTTTACTTTTCTCCCACTCAATTTCTCTCTCTCTCTCTCTCTCTCTCTTTCTCTCTCTCTCTCTTTCTCTCTTTCTCTCTCTCTTTCTCTCTCTCTCTCTCTCTCTCTCTCTATCTCTCTCTCAGTATCTTTCTCCCTCCCCCTCTCTCTCTGTTATTTTGCTTTCGTTTTTTTGCCTGCCTACTTGACTGTATTCTTACACCTTGAGTATAGTTATTACTTTTGCTCTTTATTTCAATCATTATCATTATTATTATTGCTATTATTACCATTATTTTGGTTTTCTTCTTCTAAGTACTTTTGCTATAAGTACTCTCAATCATTATTATTTTAATAATTATTAAAGTATTATGGTTAGAATTCTTCAACTGCTGCTTTCATGTTTCTCCTTTCTGTAACTCCTAATTATCAGTTCAATATTATTAGTTTCAATATTAACTTATGCTCCTTCTCCTCCTCCCCCCTTCCATATATTCTCTTCCTACTCCTACTACCCCACCAGCTACAAATTCTTCTACCTTTTTTATCACACACACACACACACACACACACATACACACACTCATAGATCATGTGACCAATACCATAAGTCTCTTCCAGCAAGACGAGTCAAAACATCTGACCATCTGATGGTAGAGCAACAATAAACTGATCATGCAAGCACACACGTGTGTGTGTGTGTGTGTGTGTGTGTGTGTGTGTATTATTATAAAGTTGGGATTTACCAATAGAACTGCAACTCCTATTTCAGGATAACCTTATCGTATGGAATACACATAGAAAGTTATATCCAATAAAATAATATAAGCATTTGAAAAACCTGCTATAAAATACAATAAAATTATTTGAAAAAATATTTGAAAAAATATATACCTGTGGGGAAAGAAGATATTTTTAATCAACGTTACATGTGTTTCTGCACTAGTGGGGTGTTTATCAAGACTATACTTAATGCATAAATCCACCAGTGCGTCCTCGGGCTATTTATCTAATTGTTATTATCATTAACAGATCAAAGTAAAAAATACATATTATAAGTCATATCAAATAGAAAAATAAGAATATGAATAAAAATATAATAAAATATATAAATTACAAATATATTTTTAAAAATTAAAAAATTATGAAAATTTTAAAAATTTAAAGAATTAAACACCTAAAATTACATTACTGATATATATAGAAAATGGTAAACCTAAGGAAACCCTCAACGACTATATTATAAGCACATCAAATCCTACAACCTATCTATATTAACATTACGTGAATTAATAATTTAGTGTAGGATTTACCCCTATCTATACAAGTATAAATTACCATTTTTTATGTCAAATGTAAGTTAGTATTTAAAAAGACTATTTAGTAAAAACCACTATATACATTATAAATTTATTGGATAAAGCTAATAAAAATCTAGTAAAAATTAACAAAGGCGCAGGAGTGGCTGTGTGCAGTCCCACTGCGTGGCATCTTGGGCAAGTGTCTACTATAGCCTCGGGCCGACCAAAGCCTTGTGAATGGATTTGGTAGAGGGAAACTGAAAGAAGCCCGTCGTATATATGTATATATATGTTGTTTATACAACCTTTTTTTGTTTACACCACCTGTCCTCGTCTGTTGTTGTTTTTTTTCGTAAATTCTCCCATATGTGTGTGTGTGTGTGTGTGTGTGTGTGTGTGTTTGTCCCCCTAGCTTTGCTTGACAACCAATGCTGGTGTGTTCATGTCCCCGTCACTTAGCAGTTCAGCAAAAGGGACCGATAGAATAAGTACTAGGCTTACAAAGAATAAGTCCTGGGGTTGATTTACTCGACTAAAGGCGGTGCTCCAGCATGGCCGCAGTTAAATGACTGAAACAAGTAAAAAAGTAAAAAAAAAACAAAATAGGAAGAATACTTATCAACATAACATTTACTCG
>NC_068985.1:17395179-17395568 GCF_001194135.2 Octopus bimaculoides
AATGTATATAGTGGTTTTTACTAAATAGTCTTTTTAAATACTATTAACTTACATTTGACATAAAAAAATGGTAATTTATACTTGTATAGATAGGGGGTAAATCTTACCCTAAATTATGACCATGATGACCGTGGTCATTCTGAATACTCATAATGGACACCATGCACAATTTCACCTGATTCAAACTTATGTTGGATGCGAGTAGTGATGTAACATGTTGGTGGATCTTTGTGAAAATGTCTTCTAAACTGTCCTTGCCCTTCCATGATGTCTTTGTGCTTCCAGTAACACTTAATGAAAAATGTTCTTTCTTCAAGACTTATTTCTGCCATTATTTGGGTCAATTTGATCTGAAAAGAAATGAATATATATATATATATATATATATA
>NC_068985.1:17396876-17397168 GCF_001194135.2 Octopus bimaculoides
CACACTCAAATGGTGCTATTTACGTGCCACCGGCACAGAAGCCAGATAGCTGCACAAGCAATTATCATCCTCGGACGGTGCTGTTAGTGCTCCACTGGCACGGGGGCTAGTCATCGAATTTGGTTCAGTTATGATTTCGATTTCACTTGCCCCAACAGGTCTTCGCAAGAAGAGTTTGGTGTCCAATGGAGGAAAGGTTGGCATGGGTGCCAGTCATCGAATTTGGTTCGATTTCAATTTCATTTGCCTCAACAGGTCTTCGCAAGCAGAGTTTAGTGTCCAATGAAGGAAA
>NC_068985.1:17397178-17403299 GCF_001194135.2 Octopus bimaculoides
AATTTCATTTGCCTCAACAGGTCTTCGCAAGCAGAGTTTAGTGTCCAATGAAGGAAAGGTATGCATAAGTGGGCTGGCTACACCCCTAGCAAAGGTTACGAGTTATGGTCTCACTTGCTATGCTGGGTCTTCTCACGCACAGCATATTTCCAAAGGTTTTGGTCACTAGTCATTGCCTCGGTGAGGTCTAATGTTCAAAGGTCGTGCTTCACCACCTCATCCCATCTTCCTGGGTCTACCTCTTCCACAGGTTCCCTCAACCGCTAGGGTGTGGCACTTTTTCACACAGCTATCCTCATCCATTCTTGCCAAATGACCATACCAATGCAATCATCTCTCTTGCACACCACAACTGATGCTTCTTAGGTTCAACTTTTCTCTCAGGGCGCTTACACTCTGTCATGTATGCACACTGACATTACACATCCAGCAGAGCATACTGGCTTCATTCTGTGTGAGCTTACACATGTCACGGCCCATGTTTCACTGCTATGTAGCATGGCTGTTCGTACACATGCGTCATACAGTCTGCCTTTTACTCTGAGCATCAGGCCCTTTGTCACCAGCAGAGGTAAGAGCTCTCTGAACTTTGCCCAGGCTATTCTTATCCTAGCAGCTACACTTTCAGTGCACCCTCCCCCGCTACTCACTTGGTCACCTAGGTAACAGAAGCTATCAACTACTTCTAGTTTTTCTCCCTGGAATGTGGCAGAAGTTGTTCTCTGCACATTTTCAGTGTTTATTGCTCCTGAGCATCTGCCACACACAAAAACTATCTTCCTAATGAAGACATGTAGAAGTAGAAGTAGAAGAAAATACATATAAAAATATGAGCATACAAAGAAGAAATAAAGGTAAAAATAAAAGCTGATGACAGAAAACGAAATCAAAGATATAAAATACAAAAAAGTGGAGGAAGCAGTAAATATCCACCCACAACAAAGATCTACTAACAGACTGATGTAACATGATAATGATGATTACAATGTATACCAACAAAGATGAAGCAATCTTTGTACTGTTCACAAAGAAATCAACAGATCAGAACTGTACAGAGTTTAGAAATCTAAACCTACTAAATCATAGGACAAAACAATTCCTGAAATTCAACAAAGAGATTACATCAAGAACAAAAGAAGAAATAAGTCAACTTATTTTTCAGAATTTTTCAGAGCTGGAATGGGAACTCATGAAGAAGTAGTTAACTTTAGAACTGTATGTGAAAGAACTCTAGACATAATTCAAAATGTTTACATGTATTTTGTAGATGGCACCAAGGTATTTTGTAAAGTAAACCATCAAAAGATAATTAAACATCTGCTAGCACTCAGCATATGTTATAAAGACCTCCAAATAATCCTTTCTACTATAGGTACAAGGCCTGACATTTTGGGGAGGAGACTAGTCGATTACATTGACCCCAGTGTTTCACTGGTACTTACTTTATCGACCCCAAAAGGATGAAAAGCAAAGTCGACCTTGGCAGAATTTGAACTCAGAACATAACGACAGGCAAAATACCGCTACGCATTTCACCCAGCGTGCTAACAATTCTGCCAGCTCACCACCTTAAAAACCTCCAAATAATAACAATATATTGGAAATGAATTGCGACTATCAGAACTAAGTAGGAGAGGGGATTTATGATTTAAACTGAATATTCAGAAAGAAATCAGGCATGGATGTATACTATCCTCTTGACCAGTGGTTCTCAACCAGGGTCCATATAGCCCCTGAGGATCCATATAAGATTTTGGGGGATTCATGTAACAAAATAGTAAATTGGAGGTCCACAATAGTATTTTAAGGTCCCTTGCTTTAGATCTACATATTGGTATGTATTGCAAGAAACGGCTAGGTTTCTTTCTCCACCATTTTACATAGTTCAACATACACACGTTAATGTGTCAAAAATGAAATAGGAATTTTGCAAGAAGTTTCTATAATACTAGTTTTTAAACATCAAATGGCTATGGGGTCCACCAGAATTAAATAGTAATCAAAGGGGTCCATAGATGAAAAATGGTTGAGAGCCCCTGCTTGTGAGTATTTAACCAATGTACTAAAATCTTCAAAAAAGTAGAAGACATGCCAAAAGTATTTATAGGAGTATCTATAGGTGCAGTAGTGGCTGTGTGGTAAGAAACTTGCTTCCCACCACATGGTTTGGGGTTCAGTCCCACTGTGTGGCACCTTGGGCAAATGTCTTCTGCTATAGCCTTGAGGCGACCAAAGACTTGTGAGTGAATTTGGTAGACAAAAACTGAAAGAAGCTTGTTATGTGTGTGGAGGGGGTACATGTGTGTGCATGTGTGTGTGTGTGTGCATGTGTGTGTGTGTGCATGTGTGTGTGTGTGCATGTGTGTGTGTGTGCATGTGTGTGTGTGTGCTTGTCCTCCCCACCACCACTGCTTTACAACCAATGTTGATGTGTTAACATTCCCATAACTTAGCAGTTCAGTAAAAGAGACCGATAGAATAAATACCAGACTTTAAACAAATAAATAAAGAGGTAGATTCAATCGGCTAAAAATTCTTCAAGGTGATACCCCAGCATGGCCACAGTCCAATGACTAACACAAGTAAAAGATAAATGATAAAGGAAATATAAATATCAACAACCTTAAATATGCAAATGCTACTGCCTTATTAGCTGTCAATCTAAGGAAGCTGATAACCTCAGTAAATGAGGAAGGAATGTCTATGGAATGGAAATGAATGTAAAGAAAAGAAAATCAATGGAAATCAATAAGAAACAAGAGCACAAACCTCAACCAAGGCAATACCAATGTCTTCTCAATGATAAGCCAGAGATGATTATTAAAATGAGAATATCTGAAGTAAACACGACTGCTCTCACAAACAGGAATACTAAAAATGAACCTGACCACTCTCAAAAATTAGGTATAAAAACAGGAAAAATAATCCAGAATCCTTATCTGGTACTGAATTGATCCCAAAATCTAATCAGTTTGTGCGAGTCATGAGGTCAAACATCCCTGAAAGTTTCATCTGAATCCATCCAACGGTTCTTGAGATATCTTGTCCACAGACAAAGAAACAAACACAACTCAAAACAATACCTTTGCCTTCACTAAGGTGGAGGTAATAATAATCTCTAAGCCCATTGAATAGGCATGAAAGATACTATTTGTGGCATACAGGTTATTAAGAAAATGGTAAATATGAAGAAGAGTTCAAAAGGGAATTGAGATAACTAGAAAGACAAATGAAATGGTTCACTCAAATACATGGAGCTGAAGCATGGGCATTGACTGCTTCCCAACCACATAGTTCTGGGTTCAGTCCCACTGCATGACACCTTGGGCAGGTGTCTTCTACTATAGCCTCGGGCACACCAAAGCCGTGTGAGTGGATTTGGTAGACAGAAAAACTGAAAGAAGTTCGCGAGCGTGCACATGTGTTTGTGTGTGTGTGTGTGTGTCTGTCTGTCTGTATGTCTGTCTGTCTGTCTGTCTGTCTGTCTGTCTGTCTGCCTGCATGCCTGCCTGTCTTTCTGTCTATCTACATTTGTGCCCTACCACTGCTTCACAGCTGCTGTTGGTGTGTTTATGTTTCTGCAACCTAGCAGTTTGTCAAAAGAGACTGATAGAATAAGGACCAGGTTTATTAAAAAAAATAGTACTGGGGTCGATTCATTTGACTGAAAATCCTTCAAGATGGTGCCCCAGCATGGCTACAATTAAATGACTGAAACAAATAAAAGATAAACGATAAAAGATGAGCATATAGAAGACTTTCCAAAATGTCATAGACAGAAATTCTATTAGAAATCATGAAAGAGCGGGAACTTTGATACTTCAACATTTAATGACAGGCATAGCTTTATGGTTGAGAAGCTTGCTTCCCAGCCATTTGGTCTCAAGTTCAGTCCCACTAGTACCTTGGGCAAATGTCTTCTGCTAAGCCCTGAGTTGACCAAAGCCTTGTGAGTGGGTTTGGCAGATAGAAACCAAAAAGAAGCCTGCTATATATTAATATGTGTGTGTATGTGCATGCGTATGTGAGCATGTGTGTGTGTTTGTGTGCATGTGTGTGCGTGTGTGTGTGTGTGTGTGTGTGTACCCTTGTATTGACATCATGTCATGGTTATAAATGAGCAACATCATCATACATGCAAGCCATGTTGTTACTTTCTACCCTTCTATAGAAAACATGTCTAGCCGTGAGAAATATCCTTTTCTACTCTAAGCACAAAGCCTGAAATTTTGGGGGAGGGTGCCAGTCAATTAAACTGACCCCAGTACACAACTGGTACTTAATTTATCAACCCTGAAAGGATGAAAGGCAAAGTTGACCTTGGCAGAATTTGAACTCAGAATGTAAAGACAGACGAAATACAGCTAAGCATATAACGTTTCTTATTTCTTTACTGCCCACGAGGGGCTACACACCGAGGGGACAAACAAGGACAGACAAACGGATTAAGTCGATTATATCGACCCCAGTGCGTAACTGGTACTTATTTAATCGAGCCTGAAAGGATGAAAGGCAACGTCGACCTCAGTGGAATTTGAACTCTGAACGTAGTGGCAGACAAAATACTGCTAAGCATTTCGCCCAGCGTGCTAACATTTCTGCCAGCTTGCTGCCTTAAGCATTTAAGGTTTCTGCCAGCTCCCTACCTTTAGCCATGAGAAATATTAAACAAATAATGGTTAACAACAGTAAAGGTATTCCAGTTATAGTAAATCTACCTCAGCAAATTCCATCTGACCCATGCAAGTATTGAAAAGTGGATGTTAAATGTTGATAATGATGATGATTTAATTATTTCATTTCATTACCACTTTTCTGTTGAAATACAATGCCTTTGTTTCAATTAATTTTGAAAATAATGTAGAAATTAGGAAAATAACTCTCATTATTAAACTGATGTTCAGAACATAAATTAACATGAGATTTTGTCAGAAAGTTTTAATCTAGAAGACTTTAAAGCAGGAAATGAAGAACGTAGAATAAGGTGTGATCTCAGGAAATTTATTATCAAAAAGGTTAATTAGAGATTGTTAGGTGCAGGAGTGACTGTGTGGTAAGTAGCTTGCTTATGAACAACATGGTTCTGGGTTCAGTCCCACTGCGTGGCATCTTGGGCAAGTGTCTTCTACTATAGCCTCAGGCCGATCAAAGCCTTGTGAGTGGATTTGGTAGACGGAAACTGAAAGAAGCCCGTTGTATATATGTATATATATATATATATATATATATATATGTGTGTGTGTATATGTTTGTGTGTCTGTGTTTGTCCCCCCAACTTCACTTGCCAACCGAGGCTGGTGTGTTTACGTCTCCGTAACTTAGCAGTTCGGCAAAAGAGACCAATAGAATAAATACTAGGCTTACAAAGAATAAGTCCTGGGGTCGATTTGCTCGACTAAAGGTGGTGCTCCAGCATGGCCGCAGTCAAATGACTGAAACAAGTAAAAGAGTAGAAGGCAAAATGAAAGGGAAAGGTGAATGGGAAAACTAAGAAATACAGGGATGGATAACATCAAGAATTAATCAGACTTAAAATACAGTGAATCCAAGGCAGCAAAAAGAAAGACTGAAATAGCAATCTATGGTATTCACAAAGTATTCAACCTACAAAGAGCAGATGATATTTAATGATGGTGGTAGTATTAGTAAAAGGGAATGAGCAAGTGATTTAGATGTAATGGTAGGGGTGTTTGTTAACAGGAGATTGGTGAGTTAGGTTGAGGAGAAACAGAAATGAAATAAACAGAAATGAAATAAATGTATAATGTTTATGAACAGGGTGTACATCTGTAGTATTTTACTATCTGAACTACATAAATTATATGGAGCAATATATATTTATTATTCTTTAACAAGAATAGTATTGACAATGACTGGAGTTTCAACCAGCTAAGTAGTCCTTCAGTTTAATGTAAAATTGTTTATATAATCAGAAAGTAAAATTGTTTATATAATAACTTAACATAAAAACAAACATCAAAATTGATATTAATATAAATATTCACAGATTTATGTGTGAATATATTTGATGAGGGAGGAAGAGAGAAAGAAAGAAAGGAAGAAAGAAAGGAAGAAAGGAAGGAAGGAAGGAAGGAAGGAAGGAAGGAAGGAAGGAAGGAAT
>NC_068985.1:17403309-17405756 GCF_001194135.2 Octopus bimaculoides
ATATAATAACTTAACATAAAAACAAACATCAAAATTGATATTAATATAAATATTCACAGATTTATGTGTGAATATATTTGATGAGGGAGGAAGAGAGAAAGAAAGAAAGGAAGAAAGAAAGAAATGAAGCCAGTATGCTTTGCTGGATGTGCAATGTCAGTGTGCATGTTCGACAGAGTGTAAACATCTTGAGAGAAAAGTTAGGCATAAGAGGAATCAGATGTGGTGTGCAAGAGAGACAACTGTGCTGGTGTGGTCATGTGATGCATATGGATGAAGACAGCTGTGTAAAGAAGTGCTGACCTCTAGCTGTGGAGGGAACCTGTGGAAGAGGTAGACCCTGGAAGACATGGGACGAGGTGGTGAAGCATAATATTAGAACTTTGAGCCTCACAGAGGCAATGACAAGACCTTTTGGTGACCAAGACCATTGGCAATATGCTGTGCTTGAGAGGACCCATCAAACCGAGTGCACCTATGCTGGTGGCATGTATAGAACATCTTTTGGGCGTTAGGCCTTACAGAGGCAAAGGGGCTGAGTTCCTTTCAAGTGTTGGGCCTTTTGGAGGCAATGACCAAGGTCTTTGGCATCATGTTGTCCTTGAGAAGACAACCTGTCAAGCCAAGCAAAATCGCAGTCATGGCAGATACCAGTATCATGCAATTGACACCTGTGCTGATGGCACGTAAACACACCCTGGTGTCATGCAAATGGCACCTGTGCCAGTGGCATGTTAAAACAGCCATTACACTCTCGGAATGGTTGGTATTAGGAAAGGCATCTAGCTGTAGAAATCATGCCAAATCAGACTGGTGTCTGATGCAGCCTTCCAGCGTGCCAGCCCAGTCAAACTGTCCAACCCATGCCAGCATGGACAACAGACATTAAATGATGATGAGGATGACACGACACACACACACACACACACACACACACACACACACACACATACATACATACATACATACATGAGTGTGTGTGTTTGTGTGTGTATGTATGTATATATATGTGTGTGTGTATATATATATATACACACACACATACAAACACACATATATATATTCATACACACACACATACACACAAACACACACACACGCACGCACGCACGCACGCATACATGCACACACACACACACACATATACAGCCAGTTTCATACAGTTTCCTTCAACTGTATTCACTTACAGAGCATTATTAACCAGAGGTTATAGTAAAAGGTGCTGCAAAGTGGGATTGAACATGAAACTACATGGTTATAAAACAAACTTCTTAACTACATAATCATACATACACACACACACACACACACACACACACACACACACACACACTCGTGCACACATACATATATATACAGAAATGGAAAATTATAATTGTCAACTAAACTTGACTAAGGATACGAATAACACCTACATTGCTAGAAATAGGAGCTAAAATGCTGTTACAGAGCACATAACATATACTCTGATGGAGGCTGCAATTGCCCCAAAAACCAAACCAAAGATTCCTTAGACTGACCGGCTAGTTTCAGCAATTTCCATTGCCATCATCAGTAAGGCCAGCTAGTTCGGGCTAACTCACCTATAAGATCTTATATATTCACCATAAAAATCTGTGGATGATTTAGCAGATCACTAATGTGTATACAAATATTTTTTAAATGGCTATATATATATATATATATCTGTAAATATAATATGTAACAATTATTCAGTAGCCATGATAAAACTCTGAGTTTCGGATGTCAGGATGGAAACCCACGCTGCCATCTCTTCAAAAAAAAATGCTATGAAAATGACCATTAAACAAAGGGAAATTACTGTGTGATTGACCGTTATTAAGACAAAAGTGCAATTAGAATGACCGCTAAGTAAGGGGAGGGAGTAAAGGTAAGGGAGTAAAAATGTTTAGAGTAATCGCGTAAATGTGCATGTCCATACATACATACATATGCGTGCCCGCACACCCACATACATGCGCCTATATGTATATACTCATCCACCCTCACTTGAAACACACACATGCTCACCCCTGTGTGTGTGTATGTGTGTGTGTGCACGTTATGGATGTACATTTGGACAAATGTATATGAACATGTACACATATATGAATACAAGTATGCTATTATGTCTATCATCATCATCATCATCGTTTAACGTCCGCTTTCCATGCTAGCATGGGTTGGACGATTTGACTGAGGACTGGTGAAACCGGATGGCAACACCAGGCTCCAATCTAATTTGGCAGAGTTTCTACAGCTGGATGCCCTTCCTAACGCCAATCACTCAGAGAGTGTAGTGGGTGCTTTTACGTGTCACCCGCACGAAAACGGCCACGCTCGAAATGGTGTCTTTTATGTGCCACCCGCACAAGAGCCAGTCCAGGGGCACTGGCAATGATCTCGCTCGAAAACCCTACCAGGCCAGTCAGGCGGTACTGGCAACG
>NC_068985.1:17406576-17411782 GCF_001194135.2 Octopus bimaculoides
GTTTATTGCACCTGAACATCTGCCACATACAAAAACTAACTTCGTAGTTAATCTGCCTTTGATATTGCTGCACCTCTTATGTGTCCATAGCTTGCACCGGGTACATCTTATAGAGTTACTACCTACTCCTTTACTGCATACTGAGCAGGGCCATCTACCTGAAGGGGTTTGTGTTTTATCTACCTTCCTACTTATTAGGATTTTGGTTTTTGCTAGGTTGACTCTAAGGCCCTTCGATTCTAGTCCTTGCTTCGTGTTTAATCTTTAAACATTCATTTTCAACCAATTATATCTATAACATTACACGTTTCATGTACTTCTTTATTTTATTTTTCTTTCTCTCCAACTTAACAAAACAACATGCTGCTAACAACCTACACACACACACGCACACACACACACACACACACACACACACATTACTTCAAAGTCATTCACACATTCTTTTTACTACCATGCTTTAGTATAAGTACATATGTCTTACGTTTGTTTTTATACTTGTTTTTCTTTATTTTTTTTTCCTTTTTGTATTGCATCATATCTTTTATCCTTTATTTGTTTCAGTTATTGGACTGTGGTCATGCTGGGGCACCACCTTGAAGGATTTACTCAACAAATTGACCCCCACTATTTATTTTTTAAAAGTCTGTCTGATCCTTATTATATTGGCATCTTTTGCTGAACCACTATGTTACAAGAATGTAAACAAACCAACACCACAATTCAAGTGATGGTGGGGGACAAACACAAACACCAAGACAGAAATTCAAACACACACACACACACACACACACACACATGCACACATGCACGCACATACACTCACACATATTTATAACAGACTTCCACACAGTTTCCAATATCCAAAGCATTGGTTTACTCAAGGACTATATAGTGCAAGAGACATGTTCAAGGTGTCGTGCATTCGAACTAAACCTGAAACTGCATAATCACAAAGCATGCACTCATGCATCCATCCATGCATGTATGCTGGCGGCATGTAAAGAGCAGCTTTCGAGTATAGGGCCTCATGGAGGCAATACCAAATGACTGAGACCTTTGGCAATATGCTGTACTTGAGAAGAAGACCCATCAAACTAAGTAAAATAGTAGTCGTGGCTGATGCTGGTGTCACGTAACTGGCACCTATGCCGACAGCATGTAAAAACATCCATTACACTCTTGGAGTGGTTGGCATTGGGAAGGGCATCCAGCCATAGAAACTGTGCCAAATCAAACTGGAGTCTAGTGCAGCCCTTTGGCTTACCAGCCCTGGTCAAACCGTCCAACCCATGCCAGCATGGAAAACAGACGTTAAAGGATAATGATGATGATAATGATGATGGTGGTGGTGGTGGTATATACATGCATTAGCAGTGTTTGTTTTAGATCCTAAAGTTTATTATGGGGTATAGATTTTTGTTGTCACTGCATATGTAAACTAATTAAAATTAATCAGATACTTCTGACAGTCATAAATGGCTCTCAAATTTATGCAATTTCAGTTTTCCTCAATTTGACCTGACAGCACAGACTGTCCAATGTACCTAATCTATTTTAATTAGCTTACACATGCAGTGAAGACTAAAATTTATGGAAATAACCCACAGTCAACTTTATATGTGGGTGTGTATGTAGTATGTGTACTTATCTGTGTGTATGTATATCATCATCATCAATGGACATGTTCACTGAGGACTGGCAAGCCAGAAGGCTACACTAGGCTCC
The DNA here is from genome assembly GCF_001194135.2 of Octopus bimaculoides. Classification (NCBI taxonomy): domain Eukaryota; kingdom Metazoa; phylum Mollusca; class Cephalopoda; order Octopoda; family Octopodidae; genus Octopus; species Octopus bimaculoides. The sequence goes on from NC_068985.1 coordinate 17,408,305, forward strand.
AATCTGATCTGGCAAGGTTTCTACAGCTGGATGCCATTCCTAATGCCAACCACTCCGGGAGTATAGAGGGTACTTTTTACGTGCCATTAGCATGGGAGCCTGTCAGGGGCCTCTGGCATCGACAATGTTCAGATGGTGCTTTTTACATGCCACCAGCACAGGGGCCAGTCAGGGGGTACTGGCATCGACCATGTTTGGATGGTGCTTTTTATGTGCCACCAGCACAGGAGCCAGTCAGGGGGCACTGTATACACATATGTGTGTGTATGTGCATGCATTGTGTGTGTGTGTGTGTGTGTGTGTGTGTGTGTGTGTGTATAGCAAAGGTGAATGGCTTAGTGGTTAGAGTATTCGGCTCATGATTGTAAGGTTGTGAGTTTGATTCCCAGTGGCATGCTGTGTCCTTGAGCAAGTCACTTTATTTCACATTGTTCCAGTCCATTCAGCTGGCAAAAATGAATAGCACTTGTATTACAAAAGGCCAGCCTTATCACATTCTGCATCACGCTAAATCTCCCTGAGAATTACATTAAGGGTACGCATGTCTGTGGAGTACTCAGCTACTTACACATTAATTTCGCAAGCAGGTTGATCCACTGATGAGATCAACTGGAGCATTCATCATCTTAACCATAGGCGCTAGGAAGGGCATCCAGCTGTAGAAACTCTGCCAAATTAGATTGGAGCCTGGTGTTGCCATCCAGTCTCACCAGTCCTCAGTCAAATCGTCCAACCCATGCTAGCATGGAAAGCGGACGTTAAACGATGATGATGATGATGATGATGATGATATATATATATATCATCATCATCATCATCATCGTTTAACGTCCGCTTTCCATGGTGGCATGGGTTGGATGGTTTAAACTTAGGACTGGCGAGCCAGATGGCTGCACCAGGCTCCAATCTGATCTAGCGGAGTTTCTACAGCTGGATGCCCTTCCTAACGCCAACCACTCCGAGAGTGTAGTAGGTGCTTTTATATGCCACTGGCACGAAAGCCAGTCAGGTGGTACTGGTAACGGCCATGCTCAAATGGTGTTTTTTACATGCCACCTGCACAGGAGCCAGTCCAGCGGCACTGGTAACAATCTCGCTCAAATGTTGTTTTTATGTGCCACCAGCACAAATGCAAGTAAGGCAACGCTGGTAACGATCATGCTCGAATGGTGCTTTTCATGTGCCACCGGCATGGGAGCCAGTCAACGGCCCAGGCAACAATCATGTTCGGATGGTGCTTTTAATGTTCCACTGGCACGGATGCCAATCAGGCTGTGCTGTCATCGGCCACGTCAGCAAATTTGATTTTGATTATATATATATATATATATGAAATCGTGATGGCACCACCATTTGCGTGTGATCGTTACCAGCGTTGTGTTCCTGATATTTGTGCCAGTGGCACGTGAAAAGTCATTTGAGCGAGATTGTTGCCAGTGCCACTGGACTGGCTCCTGTGCAGGTAGCACGTAAAATACACCATTTTGAGCGTGGCCGTTGCCAGTACCACCTGACTGACCTTTGTGCCAGTGGCACGTAAAAGCACCCACTACACTCTCAGAGTGGTTGGCGTTAGGAAGGGCATCCAGCTGTAGAAACTCTGCCAAATCAGATTGGAGCCTGGTGTAGCCATCTGGTGTAGCCATCTGGTTTCACCAGTCCTCAGTCAAATCGTCCAACCCATGCTAGCATGGAAAGCGGACGTTGAACGATGATGATGATGATATATATATATGCTACCAGAAGGTGTTGTGGTTCACACCACCCTTCTCTTTAAGTGTTAAAGCCCAAGTAGGTAAGATTTCCCTTAGCTTAGTAGACAAACACTTCCCTTGTACAAATAGGTTCAGTAAAAAATTTAATAGGCACACTGCAAGAGTTTCCTTTAACTGTGCACCCAGTGTAAAAACGATTTTAGTAGGTAGGCCCACACCTGAGACAGATGGCGGATGCTCATGTAGGGGTAACACATGTCCACTCAACAGCCACTGTAATATGGAAACCATCATATATGAGGTAGAGATAACATCAATAGGACCAAATGGGCAACCAAAGCTGCAAAAGTACATAGGAGCAACTAAGGGCCTCTTCAGAGCCTGCTATAACAATCTCCTTCAACATCCCAAAGAGACATAATGCTATAATCCTGGCCAAGTACGTAGGGTTGGTGAAAGAAATCATCAAGTACAGCATATAGTGGAGGATTTTAGAGAAATGTAAAGCATACTTAAATAGTAGTAGGAAGTGCAGACTATGCCTGGCTGAGAAAAGAGCTATATTAAAGAGCTCTCAGCACTGAGGCATCTACTTTAAGAGCAGAAGTGAAATTTTTAATCCTTGCCCATATGAAAGGAAGTACATCTTATATCTGCGTGTCCCATCGTGATTATAATCACCAGTCCCCCAGCTTTGGCTCTCTTGCCACCAATACCTGGGAATCTGGCAAAGAGTTGGACCAAAGCATACACAAACACACTCACAAATGCACACTCTCTAGTAGGCCCTTTTCCACCACACTCAATATAAGCCCGCACACATATTGTACCCCTACACACACATGCATACGAAAATGCTCCAAAATATTTAACCAAAGGTTTTAACCAAAGCATAAAAGGAAAACAGACGCACACTAATGAACACAGATGTCTATGTGGCCTTTAGGCACCACGCTCCTAAAAACGCTGCACATGTAGTACCACTACACACATTCCATTTCTACAAGAACACCAACCCTAAAACATACACACATCTTGTCACCTTGCATCACACCCAGAGATAGTATTTTAGTACCAAGAGACATAACTCTTAACTCTTGTTTGGTTTGTTTCATCATCTTTTTCACAACAACCACAAACTGGATGTGTCTGTTCACCTCCAACAATAGAGAGCAGTCATTATATTTCATTCCATAACTGTCATCTCTGAAGAGTGCAGGGTTATATAATCAGATTGTCACCTATCACTCTGTTAAATCTCAAGTGCAAAACCAATCAGTAACATCAGTCATAATTGATATATAATACTGTACAAAAAATTTCTATATCACTTACATATATATGTATAGATAAATATATACACATATACATATATATGTCACATTGACAATGCTTAATAGTTGTAAACAAGTATCACCATCATATACACTGTGTCATTCATTTCCAGTCTTCCATGGAAACATGTCCAGCATGGAAATAAGTGAAAGTTGGCAAAAGGTGTATGTAGGGGAGGGGGGCATCTGGCCATAGAAAATCTGCCTCAATGAATTTCATCTGACTGATGCAAGGATGGAAAAGTGGACAGATGTTAAAATAACACTGATGATATGTATGAGTGCAAGTGTGTGTATTATTTTAGATAGATAGATAGATAGATAGATAGATAGATAGATAGATAGGTAGGTAGGTAGATAGATAGATAGATAGATAGATAAATAGATAGATAGATAGAGAGATAGATAGATAGATAGATAGATAGATAG